>NC_056735.1:514983041-515140541 GCF_019279795.1 Protopterus annectens
TGCTCCATTTTTACTCTCCTTGTTATGCAAGAAAAGTGTGCAGGAAAATAGCTCCTTCCATAGAAAGAAAAGAAAAAGAAATGCCAAATTATCATAATCTTTTAAAACAGTTTTATAACCAGGAATGCAGGCAGTAGTTTAGTCTGTGACAGTCTGCTTATTAAGAACATAACAAAATCTGCAAAAAAACAGCTAATTCTCTACATACAGTAGTCAGGCATATTTTTATATAGTGGAACAGCAGATTGTAAAGCTTTTTAGTAATATATGGACTGCAGTACTGATTTAAAAGAAAAAAGTACAGTTTTGTACCTACCATAAATGTAGATGTTCGAGTGTTCACCCTGCTGCAGTCATCACACTTGGGTTATCCTGTCATCAGGCGGTCCCGCAGTCGGCCGGAATTCCAAAGTCTTGGTCCGGCGTCGGTTGCTGTCGCCTCTTCCCTGACGTCAGTGCGTCAGGGGTATATATATTGCAACCGACGCCATTTTCTTCAGTTTTTCTGGCCCCCAGATGTCAGGTGCCCCCAAAAAGGTGGTCAGAAATTAATATCAAAAGGAGTAACCACAGCACAAACACAAAATCCCTTCAGCTATAAGCAAATACATCAGTAAGGCATAGAAGAGATTTAGCCAGTAGATCAGAAGGGATGGAGGGAGGGTAACCTGGACTGCAGCAGGGTGAACACTCGAACATCTACATTTATGGTAGGTACAAAACTGTACTATGTTCATCGTGTTACCCTGCTGCAGTCATCACACTTGGGTTGAATCCCAAAGCTAAGGTAGGGGGGAGGTATCACAGAGGGTTAGTGGAGGCTATAAGGCCCTGCAGAACTGCAGTGGCGAAGCCCGCCCTGGACTTTGAGTAAAGAGGTAAGTGGTACTGTTTGGTAAAGGTGTGTACTGAACTCCAAGTTGCAGCTTCTAAAATTTCCTTTGTTGGAACCCCCCCCTGAGAAAGGCTGTAGAGGTAGCTGTAGCCCTGGTAGAGTGGGATCTAATGGTAGCAGGAACTGCTTTCCCATGATGTAAATAGCAGAAACGTATGCAATGACCTATCCATTTAGAAATGGTTTGCTTAGAAATAGCCTTCCCTTGAGAAGCTGTAGCATAGGATACAAAGAGCTGGTCAGATTTTCTGAAAGCCTTAGTTTTGTCCAAATAGTAACGAAGCTGCCTGTGAATGTCCAAGGAATGCAGGAGTCTCTCACCTTTGTTCTGTGGATTGGGGAAGAAGGTGGGAAAGTGGATGGTTTGATTTAAAGCTACACTGGAAACCACCTTAGGCATAAAGGAAGGATTAGTTCATAGAGAGACTCTGTCTTGATGAAAAATGAGGAAAGGTTCCACTGCCATTAGTGCTTGTAGCTCTGAGACTCTTCTAGCTGAAGTTATTGCTAGGAGCAGGGCAGTCTTCCATGATAGGAACTGTAGATCTGCAGAAAAAGCTGGTTCAAAGGGAGGTAGCGTTAGTTTTTCCAGAACAAAATTAAGGTCCCATGTTGGTGCAGGAGCTCTCCTAGGTGGTCTAATGTTTTTTGCCCCTCTGAGGAACTGTCTTAGAAGAGGATGTGAAAATAAAGGTGGATCCGTGTTGTAGTGAGCTGAAATAGCTGAAGCATGGATTTTAATGGAGGAAAAGGAAAGTCCTTTGTGCAACATCTCAGTTAAATACTGTAGAATGTGAGGCATGTAAGGCTGAATTGTGTCTTAGCCTTTAGCTTGGTTACAGGCACAAAACCTTTTCCATTTGTCCGAATAAGCCTTCCTGGTGCTTGGCCTCCTGGCTTCCACAATAACATCCAGAACTGCTTGTGAAAGAGGTGCTGGTTGGATGCTTAGAGGATTTGCCATGCAGCCAGATTTAAAGTTTTGAGCTGGCTGTGAAGAATCTGATCGTTTTGTTGTGTGAGCAAATGGGGGATTTGAGGCAATATCCATGGTGGGCTGTGGGACATATTTTTCAATAGCAGATACCAGTGCTGGTGTGGCCAGTCTGGGGCTATGAGAATCAGTCGTGATCTCTCCTTTTTGACCTTCAAAAGAACCTTTGTGAGGAGAGGCAATGGAGGGAAGGCATAAACTGTCAGGTTTTTCCAACTGAAAGAGAGAGAGTCCACTTTCCAAGCTTGATGGTGGAATGTCCTTGTACAAAATTTTGTCAGTTGATAGTTTTGAGGACTGGCGAACAGGTCTATGTCTGGAAGGCCCCATTTTTGAGTTATCATTGCAAATATTTGTGGATCTAGTTTCCACTCGTGGGGATCCTTGATGTTTCTGCTGAGGTCGTCTGCCAATGTGTTCTTCTGTCCTGGCAGGAATTGAGCTTGTAACTGGACTTGGTAGGCCAGTGCTGTGTTCCATAAGGTCATTGCTTGCCTGCATAGCGGGTAAGAATGTGTACCCCCTTGTTTGTTTATGTACCACATTACTGTGGTGTTGTCCGTCCTATTGCAAGTTGTCCTGGATGTAATAGATCCTTGAAGGCTGTCAGAGCTTTCTGTACAGCTAGCATCTCTTTTTGATTTATGTGCAGATTTCTTTGATCTGCAGTCCATAGGCCTTGAATGCATTGTCCTGCCATGTGTGCCCCCCAGGCGTAGTCTGAAGAATCTGTTGTGATTGTTTGCCTGGCTGGGGGCAAGGTGAAAGGCTGACCCTTGTTGAGGTGACATGCCTGTGACCACCATAGAAATTCCTGTTGTAGGCAGGGAATGAAAGATATCATTGTGTCCAAGATGTGGCTGTGTTGACACCATACGCTTTTTAGGTACCACTGTAATTTCCTCATATGCAGCTTTGCAAATGGTATTATTAGTATGCAAGATGCCATGAAGCCCAAAGCCTGCAGAATTTTTCTTGCAGTTAATTGGGTCTTTGTTGCCGTTGTCTTGAAGTATTGAGTCAGTTGTAGTTGCTTGTCTGGCGTAAGATAAGCCTTCTGGGCCGCTGTATTCAAGATGGCACCCAGGAATGTCATTTTTTGTGAGGGTACTAGTTTTGACTTCTTTTCGTTTACTGTGTACCCCAGGCAGTTTAGTAGATGCTTTACAAAGGCCAGATGATGTAACAGAATGTCTGCTTTCTGCTTGGATGAGGCAGTCGTCCAGGTATGGATATATTTGAATTCCTCTTTGTCTGCAGAATGCAATTACTGGTGCCAGGCATTTTGTGAAAACTCTGGGCACAGTAGATAAGCCAAAGGGCAGTGCAGAGAATTGGTAATGGGTTGAACCTGCAATGAAATGGAGGTATCTTCTGCAACTTTGTCTGATAGGGACATGCAGGTATGCCTCCTTGAGGTCCAACGTAACTAGCCATGCTTCCTTGCCCAACATGGGAAGTAGCTGCTGTAGTGTTAGCATCTTGAATTTGGGTACTTGTAAGTAAGTGTTTAGAATTGAAAGGTCCAGAATTGGTCTCCAGGCATTGTCCTTTCTGGGCACTAGAAAGAGTCTTGAGTAAAATCCTTGGCCTTGCTCTCGAGTAGGTACCAGTTGAATGACTCTCATGTCCATGAGAGCTGTAATTTGCTTTTGTGCCTCTGCCCATTGATTTTGTGGCAGGTTTGGCATTCCTCTTTTCATTGGCAAGGTGTGAAAGTGAAATCTGTATCCTCGTAGAATTATGTCTAGGACCCATTTGTCCTTTGTGACAATGTGCCAGTTGTCTGCAAAAAGTGCGAGTTTTCCCCCCAAGGGGGCTGCCAAGAGAGTAGTGCTTGGCCAGATGAGGTGCAAGTCATTGAGTTTGTCTTCTGGTGGTTTGAGACCTGTCTTCTCCTCCCTTCTGTGCTGTAGAGCCCCATTGGCGAGGTTTATACTGGGCTTGTGGTTGTCCTCTGCCTCTTGGGCGTCTGTATTTACCTCTCTGTGGTCTGTCAGTGGCTGGAAAGGACCAATTTTTTGCTGGCCAGTTTCTGCTGAAGAGAGGGGGTTGTACTTGTAGGAAATCTTTGACTGTCTGCATAGATTTTGCCTTATCTTCCATTTTCTTTAAAACTTCTTCTGCCTTAACTCCAAAAATAACATCTTGTTGTAAAGGAGCATCTAGTAGTTTTGCTTTAACATGATCCGGCAGAGTTTGTTCCTTTAACCAAGCATGCCTACGTATAACAGACCCAGTGACAGCTGCTCTGCAGGAGGCCTCCAAAGAATCAAACCCACATTGTAAGGTATGTTTGCCCACCTGCTCAGTGGCGTGCAACAGATCCTGTACTTCTTTCAATTCAGATTGTTGAGGAAGGGAGGTTATTCTTTGCTTTAACTGAGAGATTAGAAATTGCTGATACTTAAGCATGTGAAATTGACAATTCAGTGCCCTCATAGCTAGTGTGGCTGAGGTGTAAACCTTTTTCCCCCACCTATCTAGTGCTCTGGAATCCCTCTCGGAAGGTACTGGGTTTTTAGCCATAGAAGCCTTAGCCCCCTTGGGACCCTGTGAGATAGTCTCTGGGTCAGCTACAGGGCTTTTGTAAAGAAATTTGTGGGAATCAGGCACTCTATAGTATCTGTCTGGCTTAGCCGGAGCAGGAGGTAGAGAGTCTGGGTTGAAACTGGATTCTAAATAGACATCATCCACAATGTCCAAAACTGGTGGGATGGCAAGTGGTCTGTGCTGGGGGAGTAAAAGAAATTCGCTGAGCCTTTTCTTTGAATCAGAGTAGTCCTGACCTTCCCAGTTAAAATGTTCCCTCATAGTGTGTAAAGTTTCCCCAAATGAGTAGTCTTCAGGAGGAGAAGCTGAGGGAATGGAGTCCTCAGCATCAGAATCTTCATAAGGAGAGAAAGAGTAGTCTTGGTCCTCAGAGGAGTCTGAAGAAATGGACATCTGCTCAGAGGATGCATAATCTTCCTCTTGTCTAGGCCTTTTGTCAGGAGGGGGCTGGGAACCCCTGATTAAAGAAATCAAATCTTCAGCCATTTTGAGCATCTGTTTCTTAGGCATGGGGCCTTGAACAGGAGACTGAAGTGCAGGCCTTTTAGATTTAGAAGGAGTCTTAGACTTAGAAAACGTTTTTATGGTGAGAGTTGTCGGTCTGAAAACGCCTTCAGAAACCGATGGCGTTTCTGTAGAACCGACGTCCTTTGTAGCAAAGTCGTCGGAAGGGCCTGAAGTAAAAGGCTGCGTAGGCCTGGTACAATCCGTCAAATTTTCCGCAGCGGTCTCGAGTTCCAGATCTGCGATAGTCAGGGGCTGCATCGGTGCCTCACTGAGGACCGGAGACTGGATCGGCCGAGGCCTCGGAATCCGGCTTAGGCCTGGGCTGTCTGTCCTTATCCCTGCGTTTTTTGTGCACGCCGGTAGTCGGTTGCTCCGACAGCATGGTGTAGTTAAATTTCCTACTGAAGTAGTGTCGTGCAAAATCAAAGCGTCTTTTAATAGTACGCTTATTAAACCTAGCACAAAACTGACAAGAAGTGATGTCGTGTTCTGGGCCTAGACAAGGTATGCAATAAGAATGAAAATCCTTATGAGGTATTTGCTTCCCACAAGAAATACAATTATTAACTTTTTCTGACATCGGTCTGAGGCAAGAAAAGTTTCCCCAACAGGGTACTTAGCTTTATAGAAGACTTCGGTCTGAAATTCGAATCAGAAAATCTCAGGAGTCAGCCGACCGGCACTTGCGAACCGCTTCTGCTTCGGGCACCGCGTGGCAAGAAAGACTGAAGAAAATGGCGTCGGTTGCAATATATATACCCCTGGCGCACTGACATCAGGGAAGAGGCAACAGCAACCGACGCCTGACCAAGACTTTGGAATTCCGGCCGACTGCGGGACCGCCTGACGACAGGATAACCCAAGTGTGATGACTGCAGCAGGGTAACACGATGAACATCTAGTTAGAAAATAATTACTGAAGAAAATATCTAAATGTATAGTACAGAAAAAAGTGCAATTTTTCTGTGAAACAACTTAGCACAGCTGCAGAATGCATCAACATTACGGATTCAGTCAGTTGTATAATACAGCAGTATATCATTTATGCGCATGTAATACAGGCAAGACTACTGTAAAATGTCTTTTAGACGTCATTTTTTGCTGTCAGCTATATTTGCCACCTCACATTTTTCTGTCAAGTGCTATTCTGAAGCTTGTTTTATGACTTCCAAGTTGTTCAGTGATTTAACCATCCATCATTTTCAGTAGCCCAATTATCCATTTCAGGGTTACCCAGCATGAAGTGGAAACAAATTCTGTAAAGGATCTTCACCCACTCCAGTATGCACGCAATGTCAAACATATAGTGCACACACACCTAACTGCAGTGTGCACATCACTATTTCACCTGTCTCATACCTCTCAACCTGGAATCATCAAAAATCTGGCCCATGAAAAGTAGGTACAACTGGCCAAAAATCGGGACACTGGTAAAATGTGAGCACATAGTCATGTATCCCCACCGACTCCAGTGGAATTGTGGGATGCCAACATGAAGAATGAAGTCCTTAAATAATAATAAATAATGAAAGACATTTGAATTTCAGACTTTATATCCCTCAGAAAAATACATAATAATGCAAAACTTGTTATTCCAGCAACTATCTGAGTTTCCAGGAACAATACTTAAGTCTCTATTTGTGCCTTTGCCCCATTATTAGTTCTTGCTTTGAGAGATTAAGAGGTATGCAAGGAGAGCATTCAAAAGTAACCAAAGTAACAGAGCATGCAAGGAGAGCATTCAAAAGTAACCAAAGTAACAGAGTATGCAAGGAGAGCATTCAAAAGTAACCAAAGTAACAGAGTATGCAAGGAGAGCATTCAAAAGTAACCAAAGTAACAGAGTATGCAAGGAGAGCATTCAAAAGTAACCAAAGTAACAGAGTATGCAAGGAGAGCATTCAAAAGTAACCAAAGTAACAGAGAAAATAAAGTACCATTAACATATGCAAACCTTTACAGATTTTTGGCACTCCTGGTGATTGCTGCATATCTCAATGCTACTGAGGCTACTTCATACAAAAATTATAGCTTACACATTCTATTTTGTTTATTAGCTCTGCAAACAGTACCTTAAGAAAAGTAACAGATTCACAGTTTATCCTAAAACTCAAAACCTAGTGATGTTAAAAACGTCAAGTTTTCTGCTTGTTTTTTTTTTTCAGCTCATATATCTTAATTACATCTAAAGTGAAAGGTACAGGCTATACTTAAAGAGAGGCACCAAAGACCATCAAATCCAATGTGACTAAGGCTACAGGCAGCAAATAATTCAACTGTAAGGTATTATAGCACCAAAACACCTCTTCACATTTTCCAGTGACCAAAGAAAAGTAGTAATAAAGTAGGAGTGTCAGGTCCGTAGAACTGACACCTGAGTCAGAATTAAAGTGCCGGACCTGCCAGTGTAGACATCGCAATACAAGTCTCCTTACCTTCATCACTCTTTGACTCCAAACCTGCCAAGCAGCCAAACTCCTCAGCAGATGCCCTAGCTTCCACTGCACATGCCTGGTCACTAGCTTTGTGCAACTTATTGGTGCACCTGATGAAAGCGAAGCATACAATTCTGCACACTTATTGTACATTTACACAATCAGGGAGGGACGTGTTTTAAATATTGCATTTATAAACGAAAAAGTTTTTAGAATAACTGGTATTTCATTAACATGCATTTTTTCAGAGATATAAAGCTTGAAACTCAAAGGTTTGTCATTCTGGATGGATGAGAGGTGCCTTACACACATACACACATCCACACACACTTCTCTGAAAGTTGGTAACAGCAGCCGTTAGTCCGTAACATAGCCAGATTTCCCCCACATATATCCATACATACACACTCCTACTGTGCGTATGTGTTTCTTGGGGGGTTGTTTTACTACTGCTGTAGTGAGATTTTAAATGTGCCACATGCCACTGCTCGGTTAAATTATTTTTTCGTTGCATTTGGATTGGATTGAAGGAATAATACAGTCCAAATCCAATGAAAAAATAAATTAACCAAGTAGTGTGGAACATTTAAAATCACATCACTACAGCAGTAGTAAAATCCATCAACGAAACACATACGCACACCCATTAACTAACATTATGGCAGTGACTATCGTTCGTATGTGGCGCATCTAACTCTCATTATTGATTCAATCACTACCGTTGGAATTTGGAATTAGAAAACACCAGATACTGGGAAGTTGAGAGGGGTGTGCTGCATGGCGTGATGCATCTTAATCTCGCTCGTCTGCAATCACCAGCCAGGCACACTTCAAAGAGAGATTAAAGTCCACTTAAAATAGGATAAAAAAAAAAAAAAAAAGAGAGAGAGAGCAAGATAATGTTCACCGAGGAATAGATAAAGCAGCATGCAACTCGGGAAACACGAGTGGTACGTACGCTAGTAAATCAACAAACGCTCATTTGCATCAACTGCCTGTGCCACTAAATGCACCATTAACTGCAACATACTAAATGATAACCAAGAAAAGTAGTGAACAACTGGACCAGTAGCATTTTCTTTAGGAAACAAGATAAAAAATTTACTCACATTCATATACGATCTCTGATTACAGCAACACTTATAAAGATGGGCAAGAGCCAGATCAGTGGAAGGTGGAATGAACATTACAGTGACGATAAAGTGGATAAACACATACTGTCTATGGCTGTCTACTCTCACGCGTTCTCTCTCTCACAACTAAAGCGGGACCATTCAGCAGCCATTGGTATGCATGCTGCTGACTGCCAGATTCTACCCCCCCCCCCCACACACACACACACACACACACAACACTCCAAATAAACTGTACTGAAATGCGTACAGTCATAATGCCTACCGACGTCCCTGGTGTCATTACCTCCAAAGTAAAAAAAAAAACTGGAGCAAACAAACTGTGAACACTCACCTGGACTTCAGTGATTAATACAAAGCAGGGCACCAGTCTCCTAAGGAATATTTAAGCAAAATGTTTTCTGGATCAAAACATTAAAGTTTTCAACATTCTTTTCATTAATGATATGGACAGTCTTTCTGTGTCTATATCCTTTGGTTTGAGATAAAATACAAACTACAAGACTAAAATATCAAATTAAATCACTTTAGCACAAAAAATCCCCATTACTCTCTTATTCTCTAGTAAACAGACTCCATGCATGTAACCCCTATTCAATGCCTTTGCTCTTTAGTTATTTCCATTAATGGTTTCTTGAATGTCACTTATATTTTCTTTACCTCTGTACTCAGAATCCTGTTCCTTGTTCAAGTCTGTCTCTATTTCAATACAAATACCAAGCTATTTAATACAACACTGCTGCTTTCTGTGACAATTAAGTTTTTTCATAAGTGACAGTAACTGTATTGATCTGAAATGCGGATCCTTTTAATATACTCATTGTTAGTATGGTTTCCTACATTCCATATCACTGAATCGCCATTCATTTTGTAGCCTGAAGGAAAAAGGACAGGGGAAACAGGTGCTGACTTTGAGGGAATATGGACAAAATTCTTGGCTAGGCTTATAATAGCCAAATGCCTAGTATCTTCCTATGATTTCTCGAAAAGTATCGGTGAACTCGCAGTTAACTCCAAGCAGCACTGAGCATTCTGAAAACATGTTATAATAGATGCAAACTTTGAACATGCCCACTCTGGCAACATTGCAGGTACTGCAAATGTGTATTACAACCACGGAATGGCAGAACATGTTTCAGCTGTTCCAAGCCTGCACTGAAGTCAATTCTAAGCCTACATTTCCAGTAACAATAACACTTTGAGAGCCTTGCAAAAAAGAATAAAGACGTGGCAAGTGTTTATTATATATCGCCCATTCTCAGCTAATCATAAACAGAATGGGCTAAGCATATGAAATGCTTTTTGCCAGTTGTGCACTGTCCTAAAGGCAATACGAATGAACTGCTGACAATCGCTGCAGCATTTAAAAAATGCAATGAACAGAAAGTGAACTGTGGAACTGCTATACTTTATGCCTGTCTACAAACTATTATAAGAGACAGTCTTAGTCTCGTTTTGTAGAAGCATTTTTTGAAGCAACTGGATTTACCTCGACAATTTTTTTTAATAAGGTGAAGCCCATTTTAATAATACACTCTTAAGATGGTAGCCTGTCCTGACAAATGCATGCTCATATAAC
Organism: Protopterus annectens; assembly: GCF_019279795.1. NCBI lineage: Eukaryota > Metazoa > Chordata > Ceratodontiformes > Protopteridae > Protopterus > Protopterus annectens. The sequence goes on from NC_056735.1 coordinate 514,993,138, forward strand.
TGTTTTACTAACATAGAGGGAGGCCCCCATTAGAAACACTGGCAACTCAAACTCAGCAAGTTCAAACAAACTGATGAATAGGGACACTCTGCTCCCCTCTTGGTTAAGCTCCTTGTGAAAGGTAGAGTTTAGTTCAAGCAGCCAAAATAAGGAGTGGAATTGTGGGTGTACATTTCCAGGATGGCCACGCACATGACAACATATACGTGTTTACAAGACTAATGTTATTTCAGGTGAGGTGCATGGAAACTGGGTTAAGACTAAACCAATGAAAAAAAATCTCTACAGCAACTTGGGATACCTTACTAAGATGTTCACACCTCTCTCTTTGTGCCTCCCAAGAGTTACGCACAAGTTACCATCACTGAGGAGGTTCCCAGTCTGGGTATACCAGCCAATCACAGTTCCCAGTCTGGGTATACCAGCCAATCACAGTTCCCAGTCTGGGTATACCAGCCAATCACAGTTCCCAGTCTGGGTATACCAGTCAATCACTTTGGAGATCAAGTTGCTGAAGACTGAAGAAAGGTACTAGGACAAGGGTGAAGGTCCACAATGGACTGAGGAGTAAAAGCAGAAATGTAATTAAAAATTCAGGAAGAAAAAATATTAAATATAATTTGACACATATATAATCCCTACATAATGGATTGTTACTATAGATTTCTCTGAAAAAACTTCTCAAATTTCAGTTTCAGGACTGGGAAGAGCAACCAAGTCTGTTTTATGGGTAGAAAATGTTAATGTGATGATGACAGCTAAATCCTTAAAAATGACCATCAACTTTATCTGATATAAAACTTTTCCAACAGTTTTGAAGTTTTCTCAAAACAAATAGGGACTACAGGAACTGGAATGTATGAAATACAAAACTACATAGTAAATGTCCACGTCAAATGGAAGGGATAACAAACAGTGAATTAAAAAAAAGCTGGAAGATGATGCCTATCATTATACCCAAATAAACTTGACATTCTTGCCTTTCACCCAGAAGAACAAATCTTCAAAACACACTTTACAAATTTGTGCACCTCAAAATGAAAGTCTGTAAGGTATCTGATCAATAATGTTGAGTACTTTTAACATGCCAGAAGTCAACCGCTACTTGGGTTAGACAGTTCCAACATCTTGTAGGTTCACAGGTAAACACTAAGCTAGCTGCATTTGTGGGCTATTTTAGCCCAACTCATTTTCTTTTCAAAGGTGAGAATCAAAGCCTATACCTTGTGTCTGTGAGGTAAGCAACTTGATGAATATGCCAACCCCTAAACCTTGTAAATGTCTCTCCTCTGTGGAAGAGTACACACCACATGTTGTTGAAGCCATTTGTACATGACATTAGACACACACACACACACACACACACACACACACACACACACACACACACACACACACACAGTTATACTAGTTCCACACTGTTGGATATGAATCACCTATCTAGGTACAAAATCTCGAATACACAATGTCACCCACAGGTGTCACAGGACAATTCTGGGTTTGCTTTTTTTTTTTAGGTTCATTGGCAATTACTAGGCTAATGACCCCAAGGGGCCTGAGAATCAGACCTTGTATTTTTTGCTCGTAAGGTAAATATATTTACCATTATGCCAAACCCCAACCCCACCACTTCCCATAAAAAATGAAAGACGCACAAGTCATCAAGGTAGTCCAATATGCATGATATTGCTTTGCTAGACTTTGGACTAAAAGTTTTAGAGAGTCCTGTCTCATGTGTCTAAACTCTTCTTTTAACTTACAAGCCCTTATACTCCTTGGCAGACCCTCAACCCACCTCACTCTGAGCCCTCAACTCATGGCTCTAGTTCTATGGTGTCAACTCCGTCCTCCTTCGCTTCTGTTTTCTCTTCCTTATTCCCCAACCGACCCCCACGCTATGAGTAAATCCTCGTCAGTATACTTCCCCTCTGTATGAGGTGTTGTCTAACAGTACACCTCTAAGTGTTCTGTGCCGGCTTGGGATAAGTGATATTTTAAAGCATGAAATGGACCTTTGCAGTGCCTGAACCCAGAACAAAGCAATAATTCAATGCATGCAGGCTGAGACTCCAAATACCTTTTTTAATTTGACACTTTTTTTTCTCTGCAGACCACGCACACCATGGCATCACCCTATACTACTCTCTCTGCCTCCCCTAACTTTACTGCTCCTAGTGCCAACCTGCATCTCTACTAGGAATCGCTAGAAGAGTGACTGCAAACCTAATCCACCCCGGGAAGAAAAGGTGTCAAAGGAACTCGATCTTCCCATGGTTGATCAGTCTTCCTTTGCCAGTCGACTTGAAGGTGTCCACCGGTCCAGATCATCCAAAATCACTAGTAACAGGGGTCAGTACCTTCCTTTGCACTCTTAAACTGGTATGCCTTTATACAAATGAGAGAGGCCTACACAAATAGCTCACCTTACAACAAACCGGTACTATAAAACTACCACGTTAACTGTCCAAAGGTGTCCACTACTCAACATGCCTAAACACCTTTGAGCAGTTACTGTGGTAGCTTTTATAGTACCGGGTTTGTTGTAAGGTGAGCTCACTGGTCAGGTCTGACCACAAGCAAATCACCCTTGACATCCGCATCCCACCCCCACCCCCCAGTAAGGAAACCTTTGTAAAAAACTTCTCCAAAGCCAACTTCATGCTACTCAAGTCACAAACTTCATGACACCCGTGCAGACGGGAGCTGAAAGTTCGACTGCTGAATCCTACACTAAGGCACTGTATGAGCACATCCACTTGTACATGAATTGTGCCATCCCAAATAGAACCAAGATGCTCTCCTCCAAAAAAGGAAGCCAATCTGGTGGTCCCCTGCCATAAACAAACTATACAACAGAAGAAATAAACTGTTGCAGAAAAGAGGAAAATCCAAGGATGCAAAAAACTCCCTTACCAGCCTCAGTAAGAAACTGAGATCCCTCATAAAATCTTCCAAACCTAGTTAAGAAAATAAAATTGCCAAAGATTCCAAAGACAACCACAAGGCATGCTATAGTTATGTCAATAATCTAAATGGCAATGCTCAGATATGGTTTGAGCTACAACAGAATGGCATTAAATATACTGATTGCAAGGATATTGCCAATATCCTGGCAGATCGATTTAGTGCCAACTTCACCCCCCTCTCACCCCCCTAAAGGGCCCATCTCAATACCAAAAGATTGCCAAATTCCGGTAGTCACGGCCACACAGGTAGAAACCACACTCTCCAAAGCTAAGAATACAGCATCCATGGGACCAGATGACATCCCGGGCTGTGTACTACATGAACTATAAAATGAACTGGCACCTCAACTAAGTGTCATGTTTAATCATAGCCTCACCTCAGGCTTCGTGCACACTGAGTGGTGCACAGCTACAGTTATCCCACTCAAGAAGGGGGGATCCACCTTGGATCCCGGGAACTACCGTCCCATCAGTCTGATGAATCTGATCTGCAAGGGCATGGAATGCATTATCATGGAACTTATAAACAAAGACACTGCCAACCTTCAAACACTGGACCCCGCCCAGTTTGGGTTCGTGAAGGGCCGATCTTGTCTCCTGAACCTGATTGACTTCTTTGAATCAGTCTCCAGAGCTGTGGACAAGGGTAAGGTGGTCCACACAGTCTATCTAGACCTCACCAAGGCCTTCAACACTATCCCCCACTCTGGAATCATAAACTTACTAAGCTGGGCATAAATCCCTATGTCACTCGATGGGTTGCCAACTGGCTTACTGACAGAACCCAGACTGTAAAAGTAGCAGACTCCAAATCCAGCTCCAGGCAAGTGACAAGTGGAGTACCTCAGGGTTCAGTCCTGGGAACGCTCTTGTTTGGCATCTACTTCTCTGAAGTTTAGGCCAACACTAAGGGACTCTGGCTAACAAAGTCTGCAGATGACTGCAAACTGGGAGCCATTATTGAATCCCCAAATGATGTGGGTATTCTATTAAAAGGCCTTACAGAAACTGATGCTTAGTACCAGAGCCATGGGCTCAAGCTTAATGTAAAAAAATGTATAGTTATCCCCTTTGGGGAAAAACATGTACCCATGAATTACCATATAGGTGGCAGTACACTAAACACTGAAAGTGTGATGAGAGACTTAGGGACACAGGTGATCAGTGGTCTGACCTTCAATACCCACATAGCCACAACAGTCAGGAAATCCTTCTATGTGACACACCTCATCACTAAGGGCTTCTCATCCAGAAAAAAGGAGGTCATTGTCCCACTGTACTCATCCCTCATTAGACCCATTATATAGTACAATGCCCCATTTGGTATGTACCTCACAAGACATCTGCAACAGCTGGAAAGGCTGCAGAAATACCTCACTAAACGAATCACAGGCCTAAAGCAGACGCCTTATGCTGACCATCTAAAAAACTCCAGCTATACTCTGCGGCATATCGTCTACTCAGAGGTGATCTCTCCTTAACATACAAGGCCATATCAAATCCTGAGCCATTGGACATGCTCCACTTAAAGAAATCCCAATCCCTCAGAGCCACATGCTCCAGGGATCGAAACCTTGTCATCACAATAAACAAAACATGCTGGAGGGATAGGTTCCTGACCCAGAGACTCCCCATACTCAGGAATAGACTGCCCATACATGTCAAGCAGAGCGAGCGCCTCCTTGGTCCTCTTCAAAAGGAACCTTGATGATTGGATGGGAGATAGAAAATTAACCCCGGGGATCATGTCAGTCGCCCAGTTAGACAGGGGTCCAGGGAAGTAAATATTGTGGGAAGAAATATCCAGGGAATTGTTATGGCTAGGCTTGTATAGGCCCTAGGGCCGATAGCCTAGTACCAACCTATGAACTTGAAGAGGTTCTGGCATGGTTTTTTTTTCCAAGAAATTTATAGTCTTGTAATTAAATCAGTGACATTCCACTACATTAAAGATATTCTGTTGAAGTCATATTACTAAAGTGCTTGGCTGATCTGAAACTTAAAGGATTCAATCTCCAAATGCCTGCAGTACCAGCTTCATGGAAGAAGGCAGGTAACCGAAAGAACACATTAATGATAACTATAATATTCAGCATACATGAAAAACACACACACACGTGTTTATCAGATAAACAAGAACAGGTCCAAAAAACTCTTTCTGGTTCCCCCAAGATGTCTGCAAAATGCAGAAAATGTGTCTACAAATTACTCTACCTTTGTGTTCCACAAATTTTCACAATGCTTTTTTTCCTGAAGTACCAAATACGATTACACAACACAGTTTCTTCATGATTACATGCTGGGATTTTGTTGAGTTTTACCTCACTGTACTGAATTGATCACATTTGAAAGCAGCATTTTATTTTGTTAAAATGAATAGTAATGCATGTCTAAGTTGCAGCCATTTATGTTACATGGCAGTTTCTTTCTGGAAACTACAAACGCAGACATCGGGTGATAAATTTCTGCACTGATGACAGTAGAACTGGCTGGCAGTGAGAAACAGGAACTAAGACCAAAAGAAATGTATGTCTACATAAACAGAAATGTACTTTACTGATGCTGAACCGCATCAAAACTTGATTCACAAGACAACATGTAGCAAAAAAAAAAAACCCTGGAGAACTGAGTAACTGTGCAAAGTGTAGAATGCCAAAATCAGCTGAGTAACTGTGCAATGCTAACGAGCATCTTACAGAAACTGAGATGTATAAATCAAAACACAGTTAATTAGTTTCCCAATCAGATTAATCATGCTTGGTCCACTAATGATGTCCCTACTTCCGGTGGGATGGGGGTGGAGAAGAATCACAGTAAGACCAAAAATACTTCTGTGTAATGCTCTACAGTGATCAGAACAATTAGCATGTCAAGACACAGTTCTTTTTAGTTCTTCAACAGTTTGCACACGCACACGCATGCACTCTGCTAATGTAAGACACGTGGCTCCAATCCATTGCTCTTTTGTGGTTCCCCTTCAGTGGGTAAGGAGTAAGAAGGGGTCAGTGAATCATTAAATATTGTCCAATGTGGACAGTGATGGGTACTATTTAATTTCATGTCCTACCTTGTTAACCCCCACAACCAAAAAATGTGCAGGTCTGCAATGTGTCAAATTCAAGCCTTCACATTTGCTTCCACTGCAGTGCAGTTGCTGATGTACGGAATTGTCGCAGGTCACATGGGCAGAACTTCTGCCCCCACCCCCACAAGTCTTAACACGGGCTCAACCAAGCAATACAAAAATGCAAGGCTCTCACTCATTGGTCCTGTGGCACCAGGCTACTAGCTGAACATGGACACTAACCCAATACCGATGAACATAGACACTAACCCTATATTGACAAACATGGACACTAACCCAATACCGATGAACATCGACACTAACCCTATACTGACAAACATGGACACTAACCCATACCGATGAACATTGACACTGACCCTATACTGACATACATGGACACTAACCCAATACCGATGAACATAGACACTAACCCTTAACTGACAAACATGGACACTAACCCAATACCGATGAACATAGACACTAACCCTATACTGACAAACATGGACACTAACCCTACACTGACAAACATGGACAATAACCCATATCGATGAATATTGACACTGACCCTATACTGACATACATGGACACTAACCCAATACCGATGAACATAGACACTAACCCTATACTGACAAACATGGACACTAACCCTATACTGACAAACATGGACACTAACCCTATACTGACAAACATGGACACTAACCCTATACTGACAAACATGGACACTAACCCTACATTGACAAACACGGACACTAACCCTATACTGACAAACATAGACACTACCCTATACTGATGAAAAGAGACACTAACCCAATACCAATGAACATAGACACTAACCCTATACTGACAAACACAGACACTAACCCTATACCGATGAACATAGACACTAACCCTGTACTGACAAACATAGACACTAACTCTATACTGACAAACACAGACACTAACCCTATACCGATGAACATAGACACTAACCCTGTACTGACATTGCTAGACTGGTCATCAGTCAAACAAAACTTTACACCACTGTCATAAAATAATTGTAACAAAAGATTAAAAAATAGACAAACAGCTACAGCAGCAACACTTTTATTACTTAACAGTGTTGGCAGCCATTACAGGGAGCAAGCAGGGCACATATATAAGCTGGATAGCTTGCCTGTTTTATGTGCTAACTGAACTTATTCCCATACATGCAGCATTAACACCAAATACAATAGCCTGTTTTCACCTTGGTATGAAATCTTTACTTTTAATAACAATGCTGATAAAAGAATTGTTTTACCACAGGACCTGTACTGGCAACTTGAAAAGCAAACTTATCAATCACATTAATGGCTATTTTATTAAAATTATGTTGATCTTGTGCAACAACTTGAAATAAATTCACATGCATGGGCAAATTTTTCCATTCTGCCACTCAGATAGGTAAATATTAGCAAAACGAAACTTTTGGCTTAAAAAAAAAAGTCCGTTGCAATACAAACAAAGAAGTTCATGTTATGTGCCAGAAAAGGCAGCAAGCTAGCAAGATAAATAACAGCCTGGCTTAAAGTTTGCAGTTTTCTCTTTCTAGGCAACAGTCGATGCAGGCAAATGTTCTTATGATTCAAAACCTGACTTTCCTTATGAAGCAGCTAGAGCAGATTCAATCAATTAACGATATTACCCTTTCACCTCTTGCACAGAAAATATGTTTGAAACTACAGGCGCTAAAAGTACCTTTCCACAAATGAATTATCACGTAATACTGTCAGGGAGAAATTAATTAAGGGACAAAACAAACACAATATGAAACTTTAAATAGTGTGAATCAGAGAAAAAGAGTATGCATGGGAGATTAGGTCACCCTGTCAGGAGAAGCAGTGAGGCTGAAATTACAGGGTTTAGCATATGTAATGGGATTATGTTGAGCAAGTGGTCGGCACAGTGGTAGAGCGGTTAGTGTTGCTGTTTTACAGTACTTGATCGTTTGGTTCAGTTCATGGCAGCAGTATTTTCTACATGGAAAATGCATGTTATCCTTGTATTCACATCAAATTCTGCCAAGGTTTCTGTTTTTTCTCCCACATCCCAAATGCATGCTAGCACGTAAAACTGCCAATCTTTAAACTGTGTGTGTGTGTGTGCGTGTGCGTGTGCGTGTGTGTGTGTGTGTGTGTGTGTGTGTGTGTGTGTGTGGTGTGTGTGTGTGTGTGTGTGTGTGTGTGTGTGTGTGCGTGTGTGTGTGCGTGTGTGTGTGTGTGTGTGTGTGTATGTGTGTATGTGTATGTGTGTGTGTGTATGTGGATCCTGCAACGGACTGCCTCCCCATCCAGTACTGTTTGTCTTCCTTATATCTACTGAATGATGAGAAACAGGATAATGCAGGTGTCAGAGAATGAAGAAATGCATGCAAGCAAAAAGAAACCGGTGATAATCTGGTAGTAAATGAAAAGAAATTCCCAGTAAACATATAGAAGCTGAATGGATCACACAACCCACTCTCCCACCACTTTGCCATTTGCTTTACATCTTTAGACTTGGGCTGTTTGCAGGGTTTTAATAGCTTCATATGGGATTACTAAGCTAAAAGCTCGAGAGCCTTTATAAGCCTAGCCAATATAACCCGACTTACCAAGTATTTGTACACTAGGGGCAGGAGGAAGGCATGGATTTGTGCCTATGTCTTGGTATTTTTAGGTTTCAGAGATTGCCCCTATTCGTAAGGGACACAGAAGCCACCCCAGCTGTGAATTTACGGATCCCTTTCCATTGATCCAGACTGGCCTTCAAGATGCTATTGCAAAGAAGTGACACTATCTGGGACATGTATCGATCTCTGCAGCATGCTCTATTTGACACACTAAGTCATATCCCTGAAAAAGGTGACCCTCATACTGTTTGTCTTGTGGATATGCAACAGCTCATCAGGGCTGGATTTGTGATGGCCTTGGAGGTTAGACAGAGGTCACTCCTTAACAGTCAACAGGAGACAGAGTAAAGGGAAAGGGCTTTCAACCTATCCATACACAACATACTGTTTACACCCACTATTTTCTTTGTGAGGAACCTCTGAGATTGCTCCAGTTGTTGAAGGTATCTGGCCAAGTGCATTCTAAATGGTGCATTATACTCAATTATTGGTCTAATGAAGGCCATGTACAATTCGGGCATAATCTCCCTGGATATGGAAGCCATACCTTTACTTATAAGCTGTGCCACATAGAATGGATCCTTTCCACTGTGGATACATGACAGTCAAAGTTCAGACTACTATCTAACTGGGTACCGAGATCCCTTACTGCTGAGTCTGGGTAGGGATTTATTGTTAATGTTGTAGTTAGCAGTGGTATTTGTTTTTCCAAAGGGTACAATAATGCATTTCTTTGCATATAGTTTCAGGCCATGGTTCTGACATCAACCATTTGTCTGGTTTAGACCTTTAAGAAGGACATCTACATCACTGGGGGATTCAGTGATAGCCCCCAACGTGCAGTTGTCTGCAAACTTTGTCATCCTGAGGCCCTCTACATTTGCCCTGGCATCTGCAAAGTAAATTCTGAACAGGTGTGGTCAAAGCACTGAGGCCTGTGGCACCACTTGTACCTGACCTCTTCCTTTAACTTGAATCACCCACTCTGACCATGTGTCCTGTTCTAGAGCAAATGGCTATCCATCTGGTTAATCTAGGGATTTATATACAGTTCTGTGAGTTTATTTATTATAAATAAGTTGGGTATTGTGTCAAATGCCTTAGCCAGGTCGAGGTAGACAGTATTACCCTCAAACCATGGTCTTCGTGACCTTCTCAAAGAAGTTCATCAGATTTAGCAGGCATGATCCACCCTTAACGAAACCAAATTGGGTCAGGTCCAGTTTCTGGAGATTTCTTATGTCTATCAGGTTTGTGATTATTCTTTCCATGGCCTTACAAACGGGACTAGTCAAGCTTATTGGTCTGTAGTTACCCCCGGTCAGTTGACAGTCCATCCTTATGTAAGGGTATGAACGTAGCCGTGCTTCAATCTGTCAGGAAAAAGCCTGTCTGGAGGCTATGCTTAAATAGCGATCTTATTGGGCCTGATAGGTCACTATTCAGATTATTTAACAGACAACCTGGTATATTATCCGGCCCCATTGATGCTGTGTTTTTAACTTTGGAGAGTACTGTGGCTAACTGTTCTGTAGTGATAATTGGTGAAGGAGTGGCAGAACGTATTACTTGGCTGGGCATAGGAGATGCTGTTGATAACTAATTCTGCACATTGTTGGTTGTGGCCCTTAAGATTGTGGACAAAGCTGAAAAATGCCTTATGGTTATCCTTAGCTTTACAGGCTATTCCTACCTCAAAATCAGCTTTCATAGACATTAAAAGTTCCCTGATTCCCCTTGTTTAAACTAATGTGGGATTTATTTCTCTGTTGTACAATCTATTAAGACCAGGGGTCTACCAGGGTGGCTTGTTTTTGTGATTTGTCCTGGGTTTATTTCAGTTCGGTACTGCCATTTCTACGCAGTTGTTTATGTGGTCATACAAGGCTTTAGTGTACTGTTATGCATAGGCTGCTGTTGGTTTAGGACTTGGGGGGCTTAGAATCTAACTATGCCATCTCTTAATAGGGGGAGTTGGTCTTAGAAAAGTTTTTAAAGTTCGTGGGGTTCGGTGGGGGTGGGGAGGTCTAGTCTTACATTAATTTCCAGGGAGAATGCTTTGTGATATGATCTTACCAGTAAAGACATCCCACATGCTCTCCCATATTTGTGAGTTTCAGACCTAGGATATTTGTTCCCCTGGTGGGAGTGCCGACCAGTTTCTCCACGATATTTGTATTTACAAAGTCTAGACATCTTTCGGCCTGTGTGTTAGTGGTCATGTATGCTTCCTAGTCAATAGAGGGGTAATTAAAATCACCCATGAGCATGGTATTGGGCTGATGGTGAATGATTGAAATAGCTCTAGGTATGATGCGTGGGTATCCTGGTTCATGAAAGGCAGTCTGTAGCTAGCAAGAATTTGGTAGTTGTTTTTCCCCCATAGATAGTTGGACATGGAGAAGCTCTAGCATGTCATATTGTATGACCAATCTTGAAGGGAGATTATCCCTTATGTAGATGATACACCTCCTCCTCTAATTCTCTTTGTTTGTTATGCTGGAAGGTTTGTCTATTTGGCAATGATTAAAATGGCAGAATAAGGGTGGATAATCTTTAGCCAATATCTGAAAGCCTACAGGAAAAGTACAGTTTTGTACCTACCATAAATGTAGATGTCCGAACTGGATAGCATCTGCAGTCATAACAACTGGGTTGTCCTGTCGTCAGGCAGCCCTTCAGTCGGCCGGATTCCAAAGTCCGGGTCCGGCTTCGGCTGATGTCGCACTTCACCCGACGTCATCTCTGTTGGTCTTCGGGTATAAAGGCATCAGCCGACGCCATTTTCCTCAGTGTTTCTTGCCCCAGATGCCAGTAGCCCTCTTGAAGGCTAAAATTTAGATAGATGCCAATGTTTCCAAAAAGATAGAGGTAAACACAAAAATAAGCATGTATGCACATATATACAAACAAATACACCATAAAAGACCCCCCCCCACCAGCTAGCTATTAGGAGGGTATACACCCTTGGAGTACCACAGAGGGGAAGGTTGTAGGGTAATCCTGACTGCAGATGCTATCCAGTTCGGACATCTACATTTATGGTAGGTACAAAACTGTACTATGTCCTTCATGGATGCATCTGCAGTCATAACAACTGGGTAGAATACCATAGCCAACAAGGGGAGGAGGATAAAACTAGATTATGGTGTGTTTAGGATCCCTTGCAGTACAGCAGTGGCAAACCCTGCTCGGGATCTGGAATATAGAGGCAAATTGTAATGCTTGGCAAATGTATGCACGGAGGTCCAAGTAGCCGCCTCAATAATGTCTTTGGTTGCCACTCCTCGTAAGAAGGCTGTGGTAGTGGCTGTTGCCCTTGTAGAATGAGGTCTTATGTTCTGTGGAATTGGTTTTCCATGGAAGGAGTAACAGAATCGTATGCAATTTCCTATCCATTTGGAGATTGTCTGTTTGGAAATAGCTTTCCCTTCCCTTCCTGTTGCATAGGCTACAAAAAGTTGGTCAGTCTTTCTGCTACTTTTTGTTCTGTCCAAGTAGTAGCGTAGCTGTCTATGTACATCCAAGGTATGCAATATTCTTTCCCCTCTGTTTTGTGGGTTGGGAAAGAAGGTAGGAAGGTGGATTGCCTGGTTTAAAGACACTCTGGATACCACCTTAGGCATAAATGTAGGATTAGTCCTCATGGACACTCTATCTTGGTGGAAGATTAGGAAGGGTTGCACTGCCATTAAAGCCTGTAGTTCTGAAACCCTCCTTGCTGAAGTAATTGCCAGTAGGAAAGCAGTTTTCCATGACAGGTGTTGTAGGTCTGCTGTTGCTGCTGGTTCAAAGGGTGATAGTGTCAATTTTTCTAGCACAAAGTTTAAGTCCCAAGCTGGTAATGGTGGTTTCCTTGGAGGTTTTACATTCTTGATTCCTCTGAGGAACTGCCTGAGCAAAGGGTGAGAAAAAACAGGTGGATCAAAGCTGTATTCTGCTGAAATAGCTGATGCATGCATCTTGATGGAGGAGTAGGACAGGCCTGAATGAAGAAGTTCGGCTAGGTACTCCAGAATGTTAGGCATATCTATGTTTGACACATCTTTTCCTCTTTCAGTACTCCAAATGACAAACCTTTTCCATTTTCCAGCATAGTTTCTTCTTGTTGAAGGTCTGTGTGCTTCAAGGATAATGTCTCTAACTCTTTGGGAAAGTTCTGGATTAGCTGCTGCTATGTGATGTTCCATGCAGTCAGTTGCAACGTTTTTAGGTTTGGATGTATGATGCTGTAGTTGTTCTGAGTTAACATCAAAGGCATCAGGGGTATTGGCCACATATTGTTCCGAGACATGCTCCTCAGCAGTGGGTACCAGTGTTGTCTTGGCCAGTTTGGAGCTATCAGGATTATCCTTGGACGTTCTTCCTTGATTTTTAGTAATACCTTGTGTATCAAGGGAAGGGGTGGGAATGCATATGCTGTTAGGCCTTTCCAGCTGAAGGAGAGCGAATCCACTTTCCATGCTAGTGGGTGGAATGTCCTTGTGCAGAATTTTTTTGAGCTGGTGATTGGTAGGTGATGCAAATAGATCTATCTGAGGCATTCCCCATTTCTTTGAGATGGTCTTGAAGATGTCCGGGTGCAGCTTCCATTCATGGGCATCCGATGTGGTTCTGCTTAATATGTCTGCTAGAGTATTCTCTTTTCCCGGTACAAATATTGCCTGTAACTGGATGTTGTAGCTGAGTGCCAGGGTCCACAGCTCCAAAGTCATTCTGCATAGGGGGTATGAATGAGTGCCTCCCTGTTTGTTGATGTACCACATGACTGTGGTGTTGTCTGTCCTTATCATCAACTGGCCCTCTTTGAGAAATGGTCTGAACTTTTGGATTGCCAGTTTTACTGCCAGCATTTCTTTTAGGTTGATGTGCAGGTGAAGTTGATCCTGTGTCCACAATCCTTGCACGCATTTGTCCAGCATGTGGGCCCCCCATCCTAGGTCTGAAGCGTCTGTTGTGATGGTCTGGCTTGCTTGACATCTGCAAAAGGGTAGCCCTGGGTTTGACTGGCATGCCTGAGCCCACCATAGGAACTCCTGTTTTAAGCATGGAATTAGTGGGATTTCTGTTTCTAGGCTGTGTCTGTGTTGAGACCATAAATTCTTTAGGTACCACTGTAGTTTTCTCATATGTAGTCTGGCAAGTGGAACCAAGATTATGCATGATGCCATGAAGCCCAAGGCCTGCAATACTTTTCTTGCTGTTAACTTGTTCAGTTTTGTTAGTGCCAAGAAGTAAAGAGGGAGTTCTTTTGTTTTCCTTTGTTAGGAATGCCATCTGTTTTACTGTGTCCAATTCAGCCCAAGAATGTCCTTGTTTGGGATGGTATCAGCCTTGACTTTTGTAGATTGACTGTGTATCCCAGTGCTTGCAGCAAGTAAATGACCCTTTGTAAATCTGTTGTCAGCTTGCTTTTGTTGTCCCCTTGTAGCAGGCAGTCGTCTAGGTATGGGTAAATTTGAATTCCTGTAGTCTGCAATGGGCGATTACTGATGCCAGGCATTTTGTGAATACTCTGGGCAGTAGATAAGCCAAAGGGCAATGCTGAGAATTGATAGTGCTCTGATCCTGCAAGAAATCTGAGGTATCTTCTGCAGATTGGTCGAATGGGGACGTGCAGGTATGCCTCCTTGAGATCTAGAGTTACCAGCCAACACTCCTTGCCCAGCATGGGAAGAAGTTGCTGTAGGGTCAGCATTTTGAATTTTGGGACAATGATGTATGTATTTAAGGCGGACAGGTCGAGAATTGGTCTCCAACTTTTTCCTTTCTTGGAACTAGGAATAGTCTGGAGTAGAACCCTTTCCTTGCTCTGCTGTTGGCACTCTTTCCACAGCTCTCATGTTTGCTAACTGCATTATCTGTTGTAGAGCCTCTGTTTTTTGATTTGGCGGTAGATTTGGCATTCCACTTTTGACTGGTAAAGTGTGGAAGTGGAACCGCTAACCTTGATCTATGGTTTGTAAAATCCACTTGTCTTTTGTTATATAGTGCCAGTTCTTTGAAAATAAGGTTAATTTTCCGCCTAGAGGAGCTGCTATTTGTTCCCTGGTAGGCGGATTTAGGGTTAAGTCACTGTGGTTGAGTTGATGTAGTGGCAGAGGTTGTGTCTGTGCCTCTGTTGTTACCTTGCCACTGTCGTCCTCTGTAGGCACCTCCCCTGGATTGGTTTCTGCCTCTGGAACGTCTATTCCTGCCCCTTTGAGGTCTTGTGGAGTCAGGAAAGGACCAATTTTTGGCAGGCCAGTTCCTGCTAAACCTTGGGGATTGAACCTGCAAGAAATCTTTAACCGTTTGAACAGATTTTGCCTTTTCTTCCATTTTCTTCATAACCTGCTGGGCAGGTGTACCAAACAAACTTGTCTTATCCATAGGAGCATCTAGCAACTTAGCTTTAACATGATCCGGTAGAGCTTGCTCCTTTAGCCATGCATGTCTTCTTATCACTGTGCCAGTCATGGCTGATCTAAATGAAGCCTCCAGTGCATCATAGCCACATTTTAAGGAATGGTTACTAACCTGTTGTATGTTATTTACCATTTCTAATACATATTTCTTATCAAGAGATTCATCAGTGGTTAGTTTTTTAGTTAACTGATCAAGCATAAACTCTTGGTATTGTATCATGTGAAACTGACAATTTAAAGCTCTAGCTGAGAGAGTAGCTGAAGTGTAGACCTTTTTGCCCCATCTGTCTAATGACCTAGCTTCCCTTTCTGAAGGAATAGGGTTTTTTGCTATGGTCGCGGCTACTGCCTTGGGACCCTGAGATATAGTTTTGGGGTCTGCAAGTGGGGCCTTGTAAAGGTGGTGATGAGTGTCTGGCACCCTGTAAAATCTGTCTGGTTTGGCAGGGGCTGGAGGTAAAGAATCTGGTGCGGAGCAGACATCATTGAAAGCATCATCCACCACAGAGAGAACAGGAGGTATAGCTAAGGGCCTGTGCTGTGGAAGGTGCAGAAAGGTCCTAAGTCTTTTTCTGGAGTCTGAAAATCCTGTTGCTGCCATTGGAACTGCTCTCGCATGGCATGTAAGGTTTCCCCAAGGAGAATTCTTCTGGTGGGGAAGCAGCTGGAATGGATTCTTCAGCATCAGAGTCTTCAAAATTGGAGAAAGGAGCCTCTGGCTGATCAGTTATGTCTGATTCATCGGCAGACTCATCAGAGGACACTGGCTCAGGGGCTCTGCCCTAGGTCTCTTCTCTGGGGCTGAGAGGCCCTGTCTGGGTGAGATTGAGATCCTCTAATTAATGAAATTAAATCTTCTGCCAGAGTAAGCATTTGAGAACTAGAGGAGGGCCTGGTTGTAGGGGGTTTAACAGGCACTGTTTTAGTAGTCTTTGCTGCTTTAGCCCTGGCGAAGGCCTTAATGGACATGGCTGCTGGAGGCCTAGCAGCACCACGTGCTGGGGTAGAGACATCCAAGGGAATGGTGTCTGATAAGTCAGTGGCAACCACCGTAGTGGATAAAATTTCTGAGGCCGTTTCAAGAGTGGTAGCAGGGGCCTCAGTTGTAGAGATAGATTCAGCTGTACTTTGAACAGTTTTCTCGGTTTCGGCCGAAACCGAGACACTCGCGGTTTGCTTAACCATGGTTTCAGCCGAAACCGCGGACCGCGAGTGTCGGTCTTTATCTTTGCGTTTTTTGGCAGATTGGGAAGTCGGAGGATCCGACGGCATAATGTACGCAAAATCAGAACTGAAAAACTGTTCAGCAAACTCCGACCGACGCCTAAGCGTTCGTCGGTTGAACGAAGCACAGGCCGAACAGGCTGCTACGTCGTGGGCTGGGCCTAAACAAGGCAGACAATAAGAGTGGAAATCTTTATGAGGTATTTGTTTCCCACAGGTTAAACAATTATTAACTTTTCTGACATCGGCTGAGGCAAGAAAGAGTCCCCAACGGGTACTTAGCTTTAGAAGTCTTCGAAGTAGTATTCGGTAGAAGTAATCTCTGGATCCGACCGACCGGCACTTGCGAACAGCTTCTGCTTCGGGTGCCACGCGGCAAGAAAGACTGAGGAAAATGGCGTCGGCTGATGCCTTTATACCCGAAGACCAACAGAGATGACGTCGGGTGAAGTGCGACATCAGCCGAAGCCGGACCCGGACTTTGGAATCCGGCCGACTGAAGGGCTGCCTGACGACAGGACAACCCAGTTGTTATGACTGCAGATGCATCCATGAAGGACATCAGGTGGAGACCATCCCTGGCAAAGCAACGTGGTTACAGAATGACACCAGTAGCTAAGCCAATTGTTAAAGTCGATGATTTTCTGTCTTTATTGTGGCATCATCCTTGGAGACAGGAGAATTCTGCTCAGAATTAGGCTCATACCCATCTGTGACACATTGCGAGAGTTCAATCATGTCTCTCTTCATGTAGTTCAGGGAGGTACATCTCAGGTCATTCACTCCCACATGGACTATGACAGAGTCGTACTGGTACTTATGACTAATTGATCTGTGTGCACGTGTGACCTGACCTGCAAGATACTGGCCCCTGACAGTCAACTAACTTTAATCCTCTCTTTATCCAGCCTTGAAGGGGGGCATCTGTATGTCTCACAATTAAATCACTTATGTCCAGAATGTTGAGTTGTGAACTGTTTCGCCTTATGGGCTTGGAAGTTGAGACAAGATGAGATGTGACTGTGTGTGTCATGCTGGTATGTGTCATGCTAGCATGAGTCATGCTCTTGTGTGTCTTGTTTGTATGAATGCAGGGTTTCTGAGGACTGCACCTGTGAGGCCTACAAGGCTTAGAAATTCTACATGTGAGCACCTCTGCATATGTAGGTTTGAGTTACTGGTCTTTAGTGGATGTAGTGAGTGGTATGGGTGAGTCACTGGCAGCCTGTTTGTTGCATTTAGTGTCCGTATATGAAAGTATGGCCTCCAGTGAAATGTTTAAGTACATCTCTCACATACTGTATTTGTCATTTAAGAATTAAGTGGTGGTCAGTGTACCTGAGGCAATTGCTACATTGCCTCAGGATGCCCATGTCCACTAAGCTGCAGACAGAGATGATAGGAAAGTGCCCATCCATGGATGCCGGTCTTAATATACTTACAAGGGATATGAGTGGTGGATGTATATAAAAAAAAACAAGGTAGGGGGTGCCTGCTTACTGTTAGTTCTTCTGACCTAGTCTATGATGCTGCCCAGCACCCAAACTAGCTGCTCACTGCGCAGTGCTAGTCCTGGATGCTAAAATGAGGCAATACCAACTAAAATATTCCTAGCTGAATGTGTAAGTGCTGCTCACAGCACAAACTTGTTGTCTAGTGAGTGCCATGGAACTGGAGTAAAGTCTCACGACAGAAATTTGCCTATCAAATTATTTTGAGCATTTGTGTATATACAAGGCACCTCAAAGTCACTGTTATGTGAAGAGAAGCTTTGTGCAAACATGAAGCGTAAATACGCTTAGCAAAAAAACAAGTTTAGCACTACCCAAGCCCAAAGACCAATCAGATAAGCATACAAGGAGCCCTGTACCAGCAACTCCCAGCTCACATGACTAAAATCAGCCCTCTCCTTCCACAAGAGTACAAACTTATACTCATCTTAATGCAAAATGACTGGTTAGGAGCCCAAGTGTTGGAAACTGCAAACAGATGCCTGGAACTAGCTTTACAATTCAACTAGATAACTGTAACTACTTCGAACAGCAGCCCTACAGCAGACTGAAAAACGGTTGGAATCTTCAAAAAAGGGCAAGAAAAAACAATGAAATAATTCAATAAACTGTTTATTCCCATCCACTGTGAAAGTGTAAATGCAAAAATTATAGTTATATTCATTTTCTTAGCCTCAGATGGCTTCTGAAGCTTGCAAAAGTCACTCAAAGTCTCAGACGTTGTTGCCAAATGATGAGCAGCTCTAGATCAATCAGACAAGTCTCTCACAAATGTGAGGCTTAAATATGCTTAGAAAAAGTACAGTTTTGTACCTACCATAAATGTAGATGTTCGAGGATTCCCTTGCTGCAGTCCTGACAATTGGGGTATAGTCCGCGTCCCAGTCGGCCCGAATACCAGAGTATAAGGCTGACGTCGGTCATGGCGCCTTAGACTGACGTCAGTACGTCAGGGTACTAATGCGCATGACCGACGTCATTTCCTCAGTCTTTTCTTGCCCCAGATGTCAGAAGACCCAAAAAGACAAGTTCCAAAAACAACCTGCACCAAAAAACATGTACAATATATACAGTAATATATATACAAAAAATATAAGCATGAAAACTCACCTACACAACCACCCTGAAACACAGAGGGGAAGGAGGGAGGGTAAATTGGACTGCAGCAAGGGAATCCTCGAACATCTACATTTATGGTAGGTACAAAACTGTACTATGTTCTTCGCCTTCCCTTGCTGCAGTCCTGACAATTGGGTAGAATCCCAAAGCAGAGGTAAGGGAGGCTGGCAAATTATAAAGTAGCAGGAGCTGACAACATGCCTTGTAAAACAGCTGTGGCAAAACCAGCTCTAGTCTTAGAGTATATAGGCAGGTGATAATGCCTAGAGAAAGTATGCACTGAACTCCAAGTAGCTGCTTCCAGAATATCCTTAGTTGCCACCCCTTAGAAATGCTGTTGAAGTGGCAGTAGCCCTAGTGGAATGAGGCCTAATCCCAGCTGGAACCTCTTTGCCATGATGGGAATAACAAAATGCAATGCAAAAGCCAATCCACCTAGAAATAGTTTGTTTTGACACAGGCTTGCCCTGTGAACTTAAAGCAAAAGAAACAAGTAACTGCTGAGACTGCCTAAAATCTTTAGTCCTGCTCAAATAATAACGCAATTGCCTGTGTACATCTAAAGTGTGCAAAATCTTTTCCCCTTTATTTTGAGGATCTGCAAAAACGTAGGCAAATGAATAGTTTGGTTTAAAGCCACACTAGAAACCACCTTAGGCATAAAGGAAGGATTAGTGCGTAATGATACCCTGTCCTTATGGAAAATCAAAAGGGCTCTACTGCCATAAGGGCCTGCAACTCAGACACCCTTCTTGCAGAAGTAATAGCCAACAGAAAAGCAGTCTTCCATGACAAATATTTCAATTCAGCAGTAGCTGCAGGCTCAAAAGGTTGTAGAGTAAGTTTTCCAACACAAAATTGAGATCCCAAGCAGGAGTAGGAGCTCTACGTGGGGTCTTATATTCTTTGCCCCTCTAAGAAACTGCTTGAACAAAGGATGCGAAAACAAAGGTGGGTCACAATCATAGTGAGCTGAAATTGCTGCAGCATGAATCTTTATGGAAGAGAAAGACAAACCTTTGTCCAATAATTCAGTAAGATATTGAAGAGCCACACTCAAATTAGGCTCTGAAATCTCCAAATTCTTTGCTGTACTCCAAAATAAAAATCTCTTCCATTTTTCTGTACACTCTCCTAGTACTAGGCCTTCTAGCTTCCATAATCACATTTAAAACTTGTTGAGGAAGCTGAGACCTACCATGCTTCAACACAGAATATGCCAAGCTGTGAGATGAAGAGATTGAAGCTTGACATTGAGCAGATGACCGTCCTTCTGAGATAACAGATGAGGAATCAGAGGTAAAGGCCATGGAGGCTTCTTTACAAGACTCCTTAGAAGTGGGTACCAGTGTTGCCGAGGCCAATCTGGAGCTATCAAAATCATCCTTGGCCTGTCCTGTCTGACCTTTAGTAATACCTTTGGAAGAAGAGGTAGAGGTGGAAAGGCATAGACATGAAGGTTTTTCCAACTGAAAGACAGAGCATCCACTTTCCAAGCTGTGTGATGAAACCCCTTTGTGCAATACTTTGGCAGCTGGTGGTTTAGTGGAGAAGCGAACAGATCTATGTCTGGAGTTCCCCATGACACTGTCAATTTCTGAAATACATGAAGATCCAGTTTCCACTCGTGGGGATCCATGATTTGTCTGCTTAATACATCTGCTAGGGAGTTCTGTGCTCCTGGCAGAAACCTTGCCTGAAGAGTCAGTTGCAGGCTTAACGCAGTCTCCCATAAAATCATTGCTTGCCTGCATAGAGGATAAGAATGTGTTCCCCCTTGCTTGTTGATGTACCACATGACAGTTGTGTTGTCTGTCAGAATCAACACCTGCCCTGGAAGAAGTAACTCCTTGAACGCCATCAATGCAAACTGGACTGCTAACATCTCCTTCATGTTGATATGTAGATGCTGTAGTCTGGCAGGCCACTTGTCTTGTATCCACTTTCCATTTAGATGAGCTCCCAAGCAGTGTCCGAGGCATCTGTCGTTAAAATCTGACTCGCCTCTGGCCGGGTCACAGAGAGTCCCTTGTTTAGGTGACATTCCTGAGCCCACCACAAGAATTCCTTTTGAAGGCAAGGTATTATTTGAATGACAGTGTCCAAATCTTGGCAGTGCTGTGTCCATACATTTTGAGATACCATTGCAGCTTCCTCATATGCAGTTTGGCATTGGGAAGCACCAGAATACAAGATGCCATGAACCCTAATGCTTGAAGGACTGTCCTTGCAGTCAGCACGGACTGATGAGATAGTTGATGGAAGTAAAGTGACAGACTCTTTTGTTTGTCCGGGGTTAAAAGGCCATCTGGGCTGCTGTATTCAGTCTCACACCCAGAAAGCACATGTCTTGAGAGGGTACTAGACTGGACTTTATTTCGTTCACAGAATACCCTAGGCATCTTAGCACTGCTATGACATATTCCAGATGCTGTAGAAGGTGTTCCTTTTCTTGAGCCAGAATCAGGCAGTCGTCCAAGTAAGGATAAATTTGAATGCCTTGAAGCCTGAAGTAAGCTATCACTGGAGCCAGAACCTTTGTGAATACTCTGGGCGCAGTAGATAAGCCAAAGGGCAATGCAGAGAACTGATAATGAAAATCTCCAGTTCGAAACCGCAGATACTTTCTGCAACTTAGCCTTATGGGCACATGAAGGTAAGCTTCCTTGAGATCCAAAGTTACCATCCAGTGATCCTTGCCCAGCAGAGGTAACAGTTGCTGTAACGTCAACATCTTGAACTTGGGAATGTCCAGATAAGTGTTGAGGATAGATAAATCCAAAATTGGTCTCCACGTGTTCCCCTTCTTTGGTACTAGGAACAGGCGAGAATAAAATCCGAAGCCCCTTTCTGACACAGGGACTGGCTGAATAGCCCCTATCTGGAGTAACTGAGAAACTTGCTTGTGAGCCTCTTTTCTTTGTGGGGGAGGAACATCTGGCATGCCTTTGAAAGGGGGCATTGTGTGGAAATAAAATCTGTACCCGTGATGAATGATATCCCGCACCCATCTGTCTTGAGTGATTAAATCCCAATTTTCTTTGAAAAGAGACAATCTTCCTCCCAAAGGTGCTGCCAGACGAGAGTCCACTGGCAGCTGAAAAGGCAGGTCATTGGTTCTGCTTACGAAAGGACTGACCCCTGCCCTCACCAGAAGTCTGAGCAGGTGAACTGTCTGATCTAGGCCTAAACGAACCTTGAGCCCTGCCCCTACCACGTCTAGACCTACCCCTAGACTGGGAACCATAAGCAGGATATGTCCACCCCTTAGCAGGCCAATTTCTACTAAACTTGGAGGCTGCACCTGCAAAATCTTTAACAGTCTGCATAGACTTAGCTTTGTCCTCCATTTTCTTTAAAACTGCTTCCACAGGCGGTCCAAACAACACATCAGACTGTAAAGGAGCATCCAAAATCCTGGTCTTAACATGCTCAGCTAAATTCTGATCCTTCAACCATGCATGTCTGCGAAGAACAGAACTAGTAGCAGCCACCCTCGAGGAGGCCTGAACAGCATCAAAACCACACTGCAAAGAATGCTTACCCACTTGTTCAGACACATGAACCAAATCCAGCAATTCTTTACACTCAATACCTTCCGCCAAAGCATCCACCTTAGATTTCAATTGTGAAAGGAGATAATTCTGATATTTCAGCATATGAAATTGACAATTCAACGCCCTCATGGCTAGAGTGGAAGAAGTATATACTTTCTTACCCCACCTATCCAAAGCCCTTGCCTCTTTATCAGAGGGTACAGGATTTTTAACCACAGAAGCTTTAACACCTTTAGGCCCCTGAGAAACAGTTTCTGGGTCTGCCCTGGGACTCTTAAACAAATACTTATGAGCTTGGGCACCCTATAATACCTATCAGGCTTAACAGGAGCAGGAGGCAAGGAATCAGGGTTCAGAGAAGCCTCTGCAAAAACATCCTCCACCACATTCAACACAGGAGGAATAGCTAAGGGCCTATGCTGGGGCAAAAACAAGAATTCCCTAAGCCTTTTCTGGAGTCAGAGTAATCTTGGCCTTCCCATTTAAAGTGCTCCCTCATGGAGTGAAGAGTCTCTGAAAATGAAAAATCCTCAGGAGGAGAAGCTGAAGGAGTGGAATCATCCACATCAGAATCAGAATAAGTAGGAAACTCTTGCAAGTCTTCCACAGAAGACTCTGAAGCCTGTGAACACTGTTCAAAAGTATCAAACTCCTGTTCCACCCTAGGCCTCTTATCAGGTGGGGCATAGAACCTCTAATCAGAGTAATCAAATCTTCTGCCATTTTAAGCATATGTTTCTTAGGCACAGAGCCCGAAATGCTAGGAGAAGCCCCTACAGAAGCTGAACTTGGCCTTCCTCTAAAAGAAGCTTTGGCAACAGAAGGAGAGGCCCTAACTACCTTGGGAAGAGAGGGAAGAGCAGTAACCTGAGAAGCCCCTCAGCCTGGCCTACCTCCTGAGAGGGCACATCCTGTAACAGTAAAGTATCTGCCTGAGACTCCATAGAGACTCCTGGCAAAACCTCTGGCTCCCTGAGCCTTCTAAAGGACCGACGTCCGGGACTGCCGGTTCCTCACCCCTAGACTTCACTGTTTTGTCCTTGCGCTTCTTAGATGAAGCAGGCGTCGGAGCATCCGACGGCATAGTATAATTGCAACGCTTCCCAAACACTAACCTAGCACAATCAAGCCTCCTCTTAATAGTGCGCTTGTTAAATCTAGCACAAGAGCGGCAACCAACAACGTCGTGCTCAGGCCCTAAACAAGGTATACACAATGTATGATAATCCCTATGCGGTATCTGCTTCCCACAAGAAATACAGTTATTCACTTTTTCTGACATCCGGTTAAATACTGAGGCAAGAAAAAACCAAAATGTTCCCCAACGGGGTTACTTAGCCAACTCTGTATTCGGTCTGAAACTCCGGTTTCGGAAAATCTCAGAACGCCAACCTGCACTCGCAAAATTGCTTCTGCATCGGACCATGCGGCAAAAAAGACTGAGGAAATGACGTCGGTCATGCGCATTAGTACCCTGACGTACTGACGTCAGTCTAAGGCGCCATGACCGACGTCAGCCTTATACTCTGGTATTCGGGCCGACTGGGACGCGGACTATACCCCAATTGTCAGGACTGCAGCAAGGGAAGACGAAGAACATCGACAAGTTTAACACTACCTAAGCCCACAGGCCAATCAGATAAGCACACAATAAGTCCTGTACCAGTAATTCCCAGCTCAGATGAATGAAATCAGCCTTCTCCTCTTTGATTAAGAGCACAATTTATAACACTGATTTTCTTGGGAAGCAATGGATTTCAGAAGCTGCTGCTTGAAGCAACCTTTGTGAGACATCTGCGGATTTTTATAGCTTAAAAGAAAGCATAAGTTTCGCTAAGAATCCACATTTAAATCTGAAGGAAATGTTAAATCATTACACTTCGAAAAAATCTAACTACAAAGGCAGAAAAGCAATACATGGCAATTTGAATCCATTTCTTCCCAACCTATGATCTGTCCCCTTCCACAGGGACTGCATTACTTTACAATATTTATAATATGTTTTGGACTTGGCTTGTGTTAGCCATTTGAAATATACACTTATCTGCCCATCTTCATTTAAGGTTTGTGTAACAAAATAATTAACTGTCACAGCAATTTAAGGTAGGAGGATGCTAATTTGCAACAGGTGAAGGCAGCACTAACTATATTACTCAGAATAATAGTGTAACAAGGTAAGAAGAATAGCTTTGATTCAAAAAGGATGGAACAGAAAATATGAGAGTGAAAAAGGTGGATGACATGCAAACCCTGAGCCTGATATGAAGCTCAGAGAATTAAGTGGGGGGTTCAGGCTGTCAGATTTGTATAAGGCTGAACTTGCCTTCTGATGGCTGTGAGGAATGCTGGTGCTGGGAGAAAAGTGCAGTAAATGAAACTGAGACAGTTTGGAGTAAAGCACAATAGCATTATCTTACTAATTGATAACTACTAGCATTGGTACATCAGAGGCACACCAAGAGCCCTGTGTAGGGTTTAGACTACTCCTATTCCACTAACAAGATGGGATTTCCAAAGTGAAATTCCACAGAAATAAAAGGAATGGAATTACATGCGTTGAATTCAAAAGACAAGAGATACCGATCCAAAGCGGATAGCAGCATGTTTAAGGATGGAAATACTTATCACTACAACAGTAGGAGAATGGAAAATTCCAGAACATATGAGATGGCCAGACACAGGCTGGATATCTTCACCAAGTTAGAAAACATCAACCAAACAAAAAAGGGAGTCTGTAGAGAAAGAAACTGGAGATGAGGAAAACAGCATGCCAAAAAGTATGCTGACAGATCATCTAATTTATTTATATTGGCAGATTATACTGAAAGTGGTTTAAGGTACAGTCTATGTGTACATCAGTGGGGAGTTTATTCTGAGTGAAGACAGTTCTGAATCCCTTGCTGTACGGAAAAAAAAAATCAGTTCTGTAGAAAGCATTCAGAAAACAGTTGGATGACTGTTCCTGCAAACAAAATGAAATAGGCAATCTGGCTACGGACATGGTTGAGGTAACATAACAGAGCAATGCCAATGTGAACCTTATCATGAAGGTAAGAAGCCAGTAGCCTCACTGGTGGTGCTAACAGAGCCAGGTCATGCAGGGAAAGAAGGAAAGAATTTCAGAATTCATTGTGGGGATGATGGTGTAATCAAGGTTACAAAATAGTAAATGAAAGGGTATTTATTGCAAGATGGGAATGGGATGATATGTGCCACAGCACCTTATATTTATGCCTGGCTGAGACATCCTCAAAGCAAGGTTACAGAAATATATTAAGATAATAGCCCTTTCAACTGAAATGGTGAAGGCATAGGAGACGTATCACTTCTACAAGAGAAGGAACAGAAGAGGGAAAAAGGTGGGATAAGAATGAGAAACGCAAAACAAGGGAAAAATGCCAGAAAACGTTACTTGAGGTTGAGGTTTATAACAGTAATCTAGGACAAAAGTATGCTCTGCTTGTTCATAGAGGGGCAGGCTTTGTAGGTGAGGCATTCACATGGACAACAATAGACAGAGAATGGGATATAATTAATACCTAGACTTAGAATATGCAGAAGGGACAGCAGGACCATAGGTATGGGGAAGCAATGTTACCTTCAAATGGGACAAAATGCCTATGCAAGTGATTGATAATGACGAAGGAAAGGAAGAGAAGACAGCCATATTATGGCTAACAAGCCAGAAGTTAATCAAGGGTGCCTGCCCCTTGTGGATAGCTAAGGAGTGCAGACTTGCAGAATGGCAATGATGACTGCTTCAAAGCGAGTACAGCAGACAGACAACATGTTCGTAGCAGCCAAAGCGAGCAAAGCAGACAGACAACATGTTCATAGCAGCCAGTGAGCAAACCAGACAGACAACATGTTCATAGCAGCCAAAGCGAGCAAAGCAGACAGACATGTTCATAGCACCCAAAGCGAGCAAAGCAGACAGACAACATGTTCATAGCAGCCAAAGTGAGCAAAGCAGACAGACAGCATGTTCATAGCAGCCAAAGCAAGCAAAGCATACAGACATGTTCATAGCAGCCACAGCCTTTCTCACCAAGCTGGGAAGTGGCCATATAATGGCTAAGAAAGACGTAAAAGATGGGAGAACATCAGACGCTTTGGTGGAAGCTGGTCTCAAGAAAATAAAGATGACCCTGATCAAGAAGGGAACAGACTTGACCTAATCCACGCTATACAGGGTGAGTTGGAGGTGACAGATGTTGACATGAGGAAACAGTGATCATGCTGCAATGCTATTTATCATCTCTACTGGGATGTGTCACAGGAACGGAGATACCTATGTTGTGTGCTTACCATAACATTAGACCTGCTTGGAGAATTCAGTCTTCATTATCCAACAGGATTTTGCTTGCAGCACATGTGCAGTTTGGCAGACATAACTCTCCCAGGTTACATAAACACTTACCCTTCCCAAGATACCCAACATCTCTATACAGTAACAAGTAAAGGAAAGTAAGAAAACGGAGATTCATAATAAAACATCTTCTACCAAAACAGTGGGCTGGAGAGAGAGAGATGGTTAATGGAATCTCCATGGAGATCTAGCATTATGAGAAGTGCACAACTTTTGCATAGTCCTAATGAAAAGTCATCCTTTGTTTAGCAATAGTACAGAGTCTATTACTCAATTCTCTTGGATGACTAGTTTGGGAAATATGCCAATGAAGCTGATCCCAGAATAGTCAAGACTACATATCACTCCAGCTGAGGGCCAGCTCTCCCTAGCAGGCACCTATTTTATTTGGAAAGGAACCTTACCATCTTTCAATTGGCAAATATGCTTCACAAGCATGGACATAATTTGTACACTGTGTTTCTTATACAACTTTGTTATACATTACAGAAGGCAATTATTAACCGAACAAGTACTGATAATAAAACAATGGAATAGCTCAGGAGAAAATGACTAATTATACATGTATGGTGGCACAGTGGATAGCATTGTGATCCTTGGCTGGGAGTGCTTCTGTGTGGAGTCTGCATGCCCCCCCCCTCCATGTTCATGTCAATTGCCTCAGGATACTCCAGTTTTCTCCCATATTCTAAGGACATGCATTAGATGGATTGGCCATTCTAACTTGGTCATAGGAGTGAGTGTGCATGTGAGTAAGTGATATGAAATAACTGAGGCAGGCCTAGTCATCCTATGGTGTGAACCTTGGCTCTAGATGACTGTCACTATTGATGTAATGCCCCAACCTCATGTGCAAAAATGGGAAAAGGTGATGTGGATGGATGATTTTAAATGTATACATAAAAGGGGTCTTTTAAGTATAAATGTGGCAATGGAGACAAAAAAATATGCTTGTGATACTAAGAAAGATTTTAGTGGTAGCTGCTGATGTGGTGATCGCCAAATAATCCTGTGGCAGCTGGTATTGCAGATAAGACTCATGGTAGCTGTGATTTTTATAAAATAATTTATAAGAGGACTCCTTTTCACCTAATATTGCAGGTGCTGTTGTTGTGTCTTTTGGCTTTTCCCGGTTAGGGGTCGCCACAGCAGAACTCCGGTCCGCTAATGATTGGCAGTAAATTTTTACATGCCGAGTTGCCGGCCCTGACGCACAACCTTCAACGAAGGTACGCCCATTCACGCATGTCTCCACACAGAAGACGCTCTAGCTGAGAATCGAACAGGACGTCTTACTGTGAGGCGACAACGCTACCGCAGCACCACCACCGCCTAATATTGCAGGTGTACCATAGCCCTTTTCTTTTCTGACCCTCAATACTCACTGCTATGCAGCCACCATCACCTTCTTAGGCAGCTGCTGAATCTTATAAGGGTATACACAAGGGGCATGCACATAATTTTTCCTCACATTACACAACACTGTGCAACAATATCACATCAGTGTGCAACCATGACAGACCTGCAGGAAACATGTAATGTCTTAACCTTAACTTAGGATTTCCATCATTGAAAGACCTTCAAAACCCTACATCCTAGAGTACAAAAAAAAAACCCCTTACCACTTCCAATCAACCATCCAGTACTCTGAGCTCACTCCCAAATGTAGATCATCGGCTGCTTATTCTGATGCCCTTCCCCATGATAACAGACTTTCTCATTGGGAGCTAGGACTGAATGTCAAATAAAGTAACACCATGCAGTCTGTAGGGCTGAATACCACAGAAAATGTACAGTCTTTATGAAATAACTTTAAAAAGAATAAAGAAGGTATAAGGGAGTAATGACTCCTAAGCCAAGCTTACGCTATAAAATGAGAACACACAGTGGAAAAAACAACTAAGATGCTGTGAAGCCACTTGCAAAGCATGGAGCTCAGAGACATGTGGTCATCCTACCACTGTACAAATCAGTGGGCATGCTACATCTCGAGTACTATATTTAGTTGTGGAGGGAATCCACCACATGTAAAATATGTTGGTTATCAACAGTACAATGCAGACTTACAAAAATGACAAAGGATATGAAAAGTCTGGAATGCAAGAAGAAACCTACAAAGCTGTCATGTACCCATCAAAACAAAGAAAATATAGTTAGGGATACACTCTGGACATACCATATTATGGGGACAGAGTTGAAGAGAGAAGGGTTGATGGCTGCGAGCTGGAAAGAGGAATGTTTCAGTTTATACTTGGTAAAGTAATACATCGCAGAGGGAGAAAAGGCCCTAGAATGCAATGTCTGAGGCAGTGGGTTATGCTATAATTAACAAGTCAACACAAAAAAATAAAAAATAAAACAATGAAAGGTGTGAAAAATTACTAATAAAAAAAAAAAAAACTACTACAGAGAATCGCCCTCCCAAGAAGACACCATAAACTTTATTAAAGTGTTGTCTTGGAAAGGAGATTCTCCATTGTGTTTTTTTTTATTTGTATATGATGTTATGCAGATCATCAAAGAGGGATGTAAAAGATGGAACCAGGAAATGAAACGTAGACGTATGGGGTTAGGTGTAACTCTACAGAGAGACTCAACATATCACAGGATTTTCCCCATGGGTATTCTAGGCATCTTTACTTGCATGTACAACTCTGAATACATTAGCTGCTAGAAGCTCCAGCTTCAGCACAAAATTAGTGCAACAAGCAGTGCTGCCTGTGGCTGAAAAAAAAGAGTCCATAGTACCTTCACTGACGTGCCTTCTAAAAACCACAGGCTACCCCCTCCTCAGCTGAAACATGAATTGAGCAACAATGGAAGCAAACATCCTGCTCTCCTAGTGCTGGATACAAATAATCACATTCAAAAGCCATAGCCTCACTACCAAGCAACCAGTGGGTACTGCTTTTACAGGCATCCAGTGACCCATGGCTACATGGGCTGATGACAGTGGTAGAATTAAGTGTGTGTACCTATCTATCCATGTATAGATAGGCAGACAGACACACGCACTATAAGTATGTACCATATATTTACCTACATATACACCTACATGGATGCAGGCACTTTTTACAATGTATAATTTTTTTTTCTGATGCTTTAACACATTAAAGGTACTTTCAGTTTTTACCATTAACACTGATCCAAACTGTCAATATACATGCTTAACTACCAAAATGAGCTAACCATTTACTGCGATGATAAAATGTTTATGTACCTGTTTGAGTGCCTAGGAATATCTCTACTGTATACTGCCTTTAACAGCACCAATGCAGAGCAGGCCTCTCAGCACAGAAAGGAATTTTTTAGTCACTGCTCTTGATGCATGTTAAAGCTAAAGTCAACATTCTGGCTATCTGAACAGCAATGGATACATTTTTTCATAATAAACGTCTACTTTGTCAGTCATTATAAGTTGTATATATTCACCACAAGACCTGTGTTGCTTTTCATTCACACCTTTACAAATGACTAATCGTGGCTCGCCTTATCTGTGTGAACCCAGCTGGCACAAGCAGGAAAAGATTCAGACTGGCTGGCGCTGTGCAGTTCTCTGTTTGATTCGACTTCTCACTCATATGCATGTCAACAAGTAGCACAGAGCTTCAAATCATCAAGGAGCTACTAGCACAACATAAAAAAAATGTTTTTCTTATCTCATTGCCGAAGTTAAACTTATCCAGGTGATAACAGGGCATTGGTACTTAATACACTGGACCTTTTACAGGCTTAACCTATGCCACCCAGATGGCACAGTAAGTTCAATAAAAGAACTTATACACACATCTTAATGATATTTTACAATAAAATATGGGTTCACTACTTAACATGGCATACAACACAGTTTCCTAGTGGTTAGCATATATACAGCAAGGCAAGACATATGCATAAGAGACATTTGTTTATATTAATCATGCAACCACAGCATAGCTTTTCAGTGAAGCAAGAATATAAGATACCTGCCTCAGAACTAAAATTAATTTTGCAATATTCAACTAATGGCTTAATAAGGTTTTGTTTACCAGGCAGTTGCAACAGATAATGCCTGTTTCAGCCATCACCTGGGAGAATTAGTCCGCAGAACAGTCACGACTGAGGAAGGAGAAAACAGTCAGCATTCATAAGCTGACTGTCCAGAGTGGCAAAGTTAAGTGCTGTGAAACACAAACAGCTCAGATATAAAGTAGTGAAGTCCATCATAAAAGAAACATTTTTCCAACAGTATTAAAAGCTTACAGAAAACAAAATGAGTAAACAAAACCACTCTTTCTTCTACTGATTGGCATAGCAAGGTGTTTTGTATTTGAAAGTGAAAAGGATCCCAGCCATGCCAAATTCCCAGACTGAAGAATTCCATAGAAGTGATAAGTGCCATTAACTCTGTTCAGTCTTTGTTAATATGGCTGTATCTTTTCTACTCAGAACTGCATACAGATTTTCCCTGTTCATTTATAGCACTTTTTTTTCTTTAATGGCTCTGGCATGTATTACCTCAAAGGGGCACAATAATGTCTTTTCTCCCCTTTTGTTAACTGCAGATTTCCTGCACTTATGTTTTATTTATACAAATACACTTCAGAGTAACTGGAGAAGGAAGCAAATTGTTTTTTTCTCATTAATACTGTTCTACTTGCTTGTTCATTTCTAAATGTAAGTACAGTTAAAGCAACAAAGCACCTACAAGTATGTGGATAAAGAGATTTGCACTGCCCTCACTGCGCTAGGCAAGCATAAGATGGTACCAAGGAACAAATCATGCCCTTTATAGGGCAATGGTTATTCAGCACTGTGAATGTCCACTTAGTTTTGTGAAAGGAAGACATTAAATGGACTATGAAGCTATTTGACAAAACCTTAAGGAGTTAGGAATCAGGCCTCTGTCATATCCACAGTCACACTGTATTGGCTTTGGAGCAGAAAGCAAATAATTGTATAACTGTGGGTGCCCTATTTTGTTGTGGAGGACAGCCTCTTCTAATTTAATTTTTTTTTTTCTGTAAAAGTTGCGACCTGTTTCTTGTGACATCACAGGAAGTGACATATGGAAACAGAAAGACCATGCATTTGCTATACCTAAACACCTCAAGATGTAAACTAGTACACACACACACTACAACAGTTCTGTGCTAACTGCAGCCACAAGAAACCGCTATCAACTAGCTAACATAAGTTAAACTGACATTATTTGACAGTGCCTATATGACATGTAGTAAAACTATAAGTACAAAATAAAAACATAAATAAACCAAAATCACTTAACCTATGAAGAACACTGGAACAATAATAGGCAAGATATTACATGATATTGTATGATATAGATATTATACGGACCCATAAGATGCCTAACCACATATAAAAGTTCTTGCCACCATTTTTTCAGCTTTTAGAAGTGTTTACTTCCCAAAAATCACACAGGGTCATATGTGATGACTCTGGTATAAATCTGCGTCTACCCATACAATCATCACAACTTATTTTAAAGGAAGCCAAAATAGTACTTTATTTGACCTGCAGTGGTAAAAGTAGAATCATTTTTATTTTGGTTACCCAGGATGCTTTGCTACTTCATATGAAATTTTTGCCAGTGCTGCTTATAGCACCATTTTGTGGGTGTGGCCATACAGCATAAATGAGCAGATTAATGAAAATAAAACATCAAACTGCAAAAGACTGACGTCTTACTTTACAGAATAAATTGCAGTTTCCCCATCAGATGTACTAATAAAATGAAGCATTATATAATGGTATTGTTATATGCCCTTTAAATACAATTTCACATGGTATGGGAAGTGAGTCTTTCATACTCATTACAAACATAAATATTTCAGAACTGTGTGAAGATACACCCGGATAACAAAACTAACATAGTTCTCCACGTGGCTACCTTTGTTGGGTTCTCTACCCCCAAAACCACTTTCACTGTTAGACAGAGGCACAGTATACTAACCTCGAAAAAGGGCATAGCAAAATAAATTTAAAATGGGTGGCGAAAGCCAAACACATTCTGGCTAGGCTTATAAATGCCCTAGGGCAGATAGCCTAGTATGAACCTATGAACCTATGAACCATGATGTGACAATACTAATGGCCTAAATGTAGAAAAGAAAAATTACATTTTTCAAAGAAAAGTCTTTGAAGGAGTGTTTCTTTATGTGTTGCATCTCCTTCCTTGTAGTTTTTTGCAGTGGTGGGAGTTTGCATGCACCGTTATTTGAAAATAGAGTAGGACATGGTATTGTTTAATACATGAAAATCAGTCTGCACCTCTTCACAAATATTGTATTACCAACCCTGCATAAAAAGCCTGCTTAATTATAACTAGTTTTAACCTGTATAAAATCTGAAGGTTGTTATAATATTTACACTAGTGCTCAATCTCTTCTACACATCAAGCTAACCACAAAATTTGCCCTTCTCTGTTCTGTACCTGCTATCTAGTTCATTAAGAGAGATAAAGGCAGGGTCCATCACTGGCTAGAACAGGTGGGAGCAGAATGCACATCTATTTATTGTATGCTGCCCTTCTGTATGCAACAAATTAATTTGTCATTTTGGAATAACAACATATACGAAGAAAAAAAAAATAACTTTGCAAGAAGGTTAGCATACCTGTACGACTAGTGAATTATTTAAAAAGTATTTCTAATTTTATCATTTTCTTTCAGAAGCCACTGTGAACAGTCCCTTAACCGCCTAAGTGTGATATGGTTAAACAACTGGATGGGTACTATTGGTTCCCAGAATAAGCCATACCAAAATTGTAGTGTGTATAGTTTCAGCCTTCTTCCACCCTATCCTCATGACAGCCTCTTATAAGAGAAAAACTGAAAAAAAGGAAAGAAAGAAAAAAAAAAAAAAAAGAGAAGAACATTTTCCCAAATGAGACATGTTAACACTATTGTAATCAAAACAATCAAATTCCTGAGCAATTCAGGTGGAAAAGCTGATTTAATATTCTCATTGAAAATCTGCAAGAACATAACAGAACAGGATTCTGCTTTTCATGGTGAAAATTCACATATCACAGTCTCTAACCATATTCTAAAATACATCATTCATTGTGGTCAGCAAAGCTAAGTATTGCCTTGCAAAGGCACCAAACCAAAAATCTCCCAGCTTCATTACTAAGGTCAGCTTCAGGCTTAATTCCTTTCTTTGAAAAAGGAAATGAACAGGATGCAGCAGCTGCAAAACAAGCTAAGCATGGACTTACTTGCTACCTCCAGCGATGCATTATGGCTCACTGCTTCACCCAGATAGTTCCTTGCCACGCAGACATAACTTCCTTCATCAGGTTTACTCCTGCGTCCATGTACAATGCGCAAGAAAAATAAAGATCCACTAGGCAGCAGCATTCGGTGAGAGCGGGGATCATCTTTATCAGTTTCTACTCGCTCCCCATCTTTATACCACTCGATAGTGGGAGTGGGCTTGCCCTCAGCCTTGCAGTTAAGAGTTGCTGGTTCCCCTTTGGATACTATTAGATCTGAAGGGTGCTCTACTATACGGGGTGGGGAGTCCTCCTGGCGAAGGCGAGAACCTATTAAATTAAGAAAAAAATATAAGTATTCAGAATCATAATTGAAATAAGAAAGTCTCACATGTTAAGTAATAGCAGTCTTTATTCTATATTTTTCTGAAGTTTGATGCACATTACACAGCAAATTCAGTAACGAAGATTTTACCCAAGCAAAACCTCTGTAACAAACTGATTAAAACACGCATCTCACTGCACTTGTGTGTAAAGAATAATGCAGTATATACCTGCACATGCTTGTGTGTGTGGAGACAGCCTGACTTAACATCTGTCATATTACATACATCTGAGATAAATGATAAAAGAATGTATATGTGTGAATGACTAGATCCACACACAAACTTGTCATGCACACGCATCATTTACAAAATTTAGAAGTATAACAAGCTCCTCTCAAACCAAAGTATTACTAGTAAACTACAGAAGCCTTAAGTGATTTCTATGCAGAACTGCAGACAGTGGTACTATAGTTGCACACTACTCTTTCAGTGAATATTTAATATTTTTCTAACATGAAAACTTCAAATCATTTCAATGTGTGTGGAATACTCTACACTGTCACACGTGCACTACACTGCTGTACTCTACACTGTGAGGTTAATATGACATAAGATCCAATCGTCCACGGCCCTGTGGCAGAGAAAAAGCATCCTATCTCTGATGTTACTTGTCTTGGAGCTAGGAGGAATGTGGGACACAAAGAGACATGAAAATAAGAAGTTATGTACTCACCATAACGTCCTATGTGAGTTGTTCCATCTCGCCTTCATTCTTCACTAATGGGTTCGGAGCTGATCCATCGGCTCCAACACTGCCGTTTGCAAAGCTCAAGGTTTACAAGTAGCTCAAGACCAAGCCCCTTATCCCATGATGCACTGCTGGAATTACCTCAGATCTCGTTTGCTGCATGTACTATATCCATGAAAGAGAACTACCCTCCCATAGAGAAGAAGAAAGACTGTGTAACCAGGAAGAGACCAGCCTCTAGGTAAACTATCAGCCAGGTGGGGGATGGAGGGAGGGACGTAAGAATGAAGGCGAGATGGAACAACTCACATGGAACATTATGGTGAGTACATAACTTCTTAATGTGAAGTTGTTCAATCTCGCCGTTCATTCTTCACTGATGGGTAGTGTCCCTAGCACCCTCAATAACGGGTGGCTCACAGGAGTACATTCTTCAGGACCATAGACCCAAAGGAAGCCCTGTCCCTGGAGGCCTTATCAACTTTG
The DNA here is from genome assembly GCF_019279795.1 of Protopterus annectens. NCBI lineage: Eukaryota > Metazoa > Chordata > Ceratodontiformes > Protopteridae > Protopterus > Protopterus annectens. Next base: position 515,028,757 of record NC_056735.1, read on the forward strand.
TAATGAGTGATAAAAGTATGAGGTTTAGACAAAGTGGCTGCAGCACAAATGTTATCAAGGAGGAATTTGTCCTGGAATGCAGAAGTTGTAGACACTGCCCTGGTAGAATGAGCTTTAATCTTGTGTAGTAATGGCATATTAGCAGCTGAATAAACAAAAGTGATACAATCAGATAGCCATTTAGAAAGCGTTGCTTTAGCCACTGGTCTACCTCTTCTGGCTTCAGAGAAAGACACAAAAAGCTGGTCTGATATTCTAACATCTTTTGTTCTGTCTGTGAACGTCAAGTTTGTGCAGCATATACTCAAGGTTATTGGAATGGTTAGGGAAGGAGACTGGCAACTCAGTGACTTGGTTGATATTAGATTCCGAACAAACTTTGGGCAAAAAGGAGGGATTTGTCCTAAGAGATACTCTATCAGCATGAAAAATCAAATAAGAGGGCTGATAGATAAGGCTTGAAGTTCTGACACTCTGAGGGCAGAAGTAATAGCCACCAGAACTATGGTTTTCCATGATAAAAATTTGAGATCACAAGATGATGCTGGTTCAAACGGGGGAAGAATTATATGAGACAGCATAAAGTTTAAATTCCAAGGAGAATAAGGAGTTTTCACAGGAGGCCTCATGGGAAAGGTTCCTTTGAGAAAGGCCTTGGACAACTTGTGGGACATTATGTTTAGCTCGTCAACTCCATGATGAAAGTTAGATATAGCAGCCAACTGGACCTGAACTGTAGCAGCTGCAGCTCCTTTATTAAAGATCATAGTCAAAAATTCTAAAATGGACGTCAAAGGGGCTTGATAAGGATCAATGTTCTGCTTAGAGGCCCATATGGAAAATCTCTTCCACTTACTAAGATATAATCTTCTGGTGGACGGCTTATGGGAAGACAAGAGGATCTGCCTTGTTTCATTGGAAAGGTTATGAAGCCTGGCTATGAGGGGAACTGGAGCAGCCAAGCTGTTAGCGTCAGTGACTGCAATGAAGGCTGGAGGTCCCCCGACGGATGTGTCAGAAGGTCCGGAACTGGGTCCAGAATCCATGGATCCTCCAATAGATGATAATGAAGAAATGGGAACCAAATCTGCCGAGGCCAATGAGGGGCTATAAAAATGATAGTCCTTCCCAGCGACATTGCTTTCTGTAGAAGTCTGGGTATTAGAGGGAATGCATAGAGAAGACCCGGGGGCCAATCATGTACGAGTGCGTCTCTCGGGGGTTCTCCCGGAGGGGGAACCAGGGCTAAGTAGCTTCTGCATTTCGTGTTGATGTGACTGGCAAAAAGATCGCAGCAAGGCTGGTCCCATTTGCAGAAAATCCTGTCCGCAATCTCTTGTTTGAGGGACCACTCATGTGGCAACAAAATTGCCCTGCTCAGTTTGTCTGCTATCATGTTGGATCTCCCCAGAATGTGTGTTGCCAACAGAAAGTGCTGGGAAGAGGCAGCCTACTGCCAGACTCGGAGGGCTTCTTGGCAAAGGGGGTAAGACTTGGTCCCGCCTTGCTTGTTCAAGTACCAGACTACTGACATACTGTCTGTCTGAATTGCAATCGTCCCTAGAGGAAGAGAGTCTTGAAAGTACTGCAACGCCAGAAATACTGCTCTCATCTCCAGAACATTGATATGCAGATGCGACTCTTGATTGGTTCATGTGCCTTGGGCAGTCTTTCCCTGAAAATGCCCCCCCCCCTATCAGGGAAGCATCTGTGGTCACAGTGGCTACTGGACGGGGTAGTACAAAGGGGCGTCCTATGGTTACATGAAGAGATGTCAACCACCACTGGAGATCTCTCTTGCAAGAGTCTGTAATTAAAATCATATGACTCACTGGAAGTTCCTGACAGGACCATTGAGTGAACAGCAGCCATTGAAGAATCTGCATATGCATCCTTGCTAATGGTATGACCAAGATCGCTGCAGCCATCAAACCTAATACTTTTAAGACTTCTGCGGCTGGTGCTCTGTCCTTTGACAGTAATGAACTGACATGCTGGCGAAGAAGAAAGACCCTCTGGATTGGTAGTCATAGAGTGGTGGTTGAAGTGTCTAACTCTGCCCCTATAAAGATGATATGCTGCGATGGCGACAAGACAGATTTTCCTGAGTTGACTGTAATGCTTAAGTGATGGCAGAGTGTCAGAGTGTATTCCCTTGCCTGAATCAGTTGATGCCTGGTGGTGGAGGTAAGGAGCCAATCATGTAGGTACAGAAACACCTGGAATCCTAGATGCCTCAGATGAGCCGTGACCACTGCCATGCATTTGGTGAACACTCTGGGGGCTGTAGTGAGACCAAAGGGCAGGGCTCTAAATTGATAACAATTGGCTCCCAGCTGGAAAAGCAGATGATCTCTGGATGGCCTGGCCATTTTTATGTAGTAGTATGCATCCTTGAGATCTATCGAGCACATCCAATTGTCTTTCCCTAAAAAGGGAAGTATAGACTGTAGCGTGACCATCCGGAACTTCTCTTTCTTTACAAATTGGTTGTGTCTGCTGAGGTCCAAAATAGGTCTCCAGTCCCCTGTTTTCTTTGGAAACAAAAAGAATCTTGAGTAAGTTCCGGATCCTATTTGGTCTGCTGGGACTGGCTGGATGGCTCTTTTTTTTCTAGCAACTTGCGGACCTCTATAGTTGCTTGTTCCCAGTAACTGGGTGGAACGTCCGGGATTCTCCTTGGGGGTGTGGATGGAGAGGAGAACAGTAGAAATACCCTCTGGAAATAATACTTTGTACCCAGCTGTCATTTCTTATATATTGCCAGGCATCTGGGTACAAAGATAAGAGATGCCCGACTGCCTCGAGAGCAGGACAGTCGGGTCTCCTTTCAGTAGTGCTGATACGGTTGACCAGAGAAGTGATCTCTGTCACCATGGTGTTGCGAACCCCCTCTGCCGCAAGGGCAGCGTCTTCCATTGTTACCCCCTCCTTTGCCCCTAGAGGGGGGTTGACCATGCATGTTCTGAAAGCCTCCTTGGCCTTTTCAAAACCACATTTTCCCTCCCCATTGGCCTTTGGGGTAAGGCCGAGTAGGGGGTGGAAAAATGAACTCTGACGGCAGACAGAGCCTTTCCCTCCTGCTCACACTTGGTGAGAGTTTCCGTCACTTTGGGCCCAAAGAGAGATAAGCCATCAAAGGAGGTGTTGACAAATGAAGACTTAATGGGCTCTGAGAAGGAACACAAGCGCATCCAAGAATGTCTTCTTAGAGCAATTCCTGTATCCGCTGCCCTACTCGTCCCATCGGCTGCATATGATATGAGACACATGGACGAGTTCACAATAGAATTTAGGGTAGCAAGCTGGGCAGCTACTTCGTCTGAAGCCCCTGCAGCTACAGTACCCCGAAGAGCATCTCCCAACTCTTTAAGGAGATCTCTCTGCAGTCTGGTGAAATGGGTCAAATAGTTCAGGGATCGGAGTGTAAAAGTAGCTGAACTAAACATGCATTTCCCATATCGATCCATGATCCTGGACTCTCTGTTAGGAGGATGGATCGACGAAGAAGTCTCAGACATTTCCTTTTTGGTGGCCGCCGCCACCACCATGGCATCAACAGGGACTCCCTTGTCAAAAATGCTTTATCTACGGGGGCAGAAATGAACTTGTTAGGCCTCCGAGGGACAGGTTTCCAGGGACTCTGGTGACTCCCACGCCCTACAAGAGACCAGCTGCATGAGCTCATCAAAGGGCGGAGACACCCAAGAGGTGAAAGGTTGAGACCCGAAAGCCTTCAGAAGAACTGATTTGTCCTCAGTAGGGCTTTCGGACTGCCAATCACCCCTCTGCCTAAGGATCTCGAGTATCTCTGCAAAGGAGATATCCTCAGAGGGGAATTGTGGGGACCCTTCTGACTCATCCAAGTCAGTGTCAGATGTCAACGACCCTTGTGGGGAGTCCAAATGTCTCCTCTTACACAATCTCTTCCTGTGGACCTCCTCAGTGAGAGCCTCTGGGGAGGTCTCGGAAGAGCAAGGGACTCCTGAGGCTCAGGGTCTCTATGCTTGGCCTGAACGATGGAGGCAGAAGTGGACACAGGCACTTTGGGGGAAGAAGACACCAGACCTGGTGTCGAGGATGTCTTTGGGGACAAGGCTCTCCTCATGGCTTCGAAAGCATCATGGCTCCGGTGAGAAGGAGTTGACGGACCTGAAGGAACTGCCAGCCCCTCCCGCACTGAGGCCGTGGGCTCCGAGCCAGAGGTAGGAGCCAAGTTCATCCGAGCCAAGGCCCCGCGAGGAAGAGTCGGCACCAACAAGTCAGTGTGACTATCCTCCCCAGACCCGACAGGAGAGTGTCGGCCCCTAAAGTCCCCGCTTGGCGCTGAGGACGTCAGAGTAGATGGAACCAATGACACTGGAGCAGGTCTCTGCTCCAAAGGCTCCACGATCAGCAGGTTGGCCTCCTCCAGCTCCGAAGATCCGGTACAGCTCGGAGGAGGAGCAGTCAAATCCGGGGTGGTGGTCTTCGGTTCTGACGCTCAGGTCGGATCCGACAACAATTTAGCAAGGCCTGATGCCCATAAGAGCTTCTGCACCAATCGATCCATATCCAAATCCGATAGGCTGACAGAAGACCTAGAGGAGTGCACCGAAGGTGCAGATTGAAGGCGTGGAGATACAGGTCTCTCGGAGACCGACTCCAGAACTGTGGGCCGTCCAAGAGCTGTGTAGCCGAAGTCCCGGAATCCACCACTTTCTTTGAATTTTCGAGTCTTTAGATGCCTTGGAGTCTTCTGAGGATTTAGAAGATTTAGACGACTTGCTGGCCCCATCCTGGTCAGTCAAAGCTTCAGCAAACCTCGATCCACAAGCTTCCTTTTCCTCTCTAAAAAAAACCCTTGAAAAAAAGGAATGGCAAATACTGCTGGACTCCTGCAAATGCACCGCACCTAAACAATAAAAGCACTGAACATCAGTAAGAGACATCTTTTGCCCGCAGTCTGGACATTTCTTGAATCCAGACTTTGGGTGTTTGTCTTTTTCTTCAGACATATCAAAAAAATCTTTAGACTTAACTCTATAAACAAACCACACAAGCCTAAATACAGCCTAAAAGTTATATCACAACTACACTTAGGCTCAAGTTAACACGCCTAAAATATAAAACACACTCTAAACAATGGCCCAGAGAAAAAAGGGGGCCAACACTATGTAAATATATATAACTACTCACTAACTATCTATACTATTAGTGCAATAACTATAATAATAGAAAAACACACACTCTAAGTAACTAGGCCCAAAACGAGACCACTACAACTAAACTAAATAGTAAAGGCACCAAGGGAATTAAGTCTAATAGAAAAAACTACAGGAGCTATTATAAGACTAATCTAACTAGAATTAGAAAAAAATTATGGAATAACTTGCAAAAAGCGATTTTTTTTTTATCAAAAAAGGCTCGAGCGAACTGGAATCACTGAGATCCGTGCCGTGGCAAACTAGATCTGAGGTAATTCTAGCAGTGCATCATGGGATAAGGGGCTTGGTCTCGAGCTACTGGTAAACCTTGAGCTTTGCAAATGGCTGTGTTGGAACTGATGGATCAGCTCCAAACCCATCAGTGAAGAATGAACGGCGAGACTGAAAACTTCACATTGAATGTTTACAGATTACCCTTTTCCCTCTGGTGGGTGATGGGGCATTTTTACCATTTGGTACCCTCTAGCAATGGCCTGGGTTGCCACCAGTGATAAATCTAAACATCAGGGAAATGATAAACTCCTTTTGGATTTGCATATAAATTTATTTATAAGTCTGCTGCATCACATCACTGATGCTAAGTACTCAGATGTGTGGGGGAGGGGAATGTCTTGACCCTAAACAGCAAAAAAGTCACTATGTATATGAGTAAAATACAGCACTGGTACGCCTCAAGTTCCTATCAGTGACTGGATTAAGACTAACAGGTCAAGAGTGATTCCTGGTGTCCAAGATCCAGGACAAGTACCAGTAGCAGTTGATGATCCCATGCAAAGGGTAAAAAAAAATTACCTTGGTGAGGGAGTAATTATGCAGGCAGCTTCATTCAAAAGTAATGATTTGTACACCAAAATGAATGGTGGTAAATAAGTGCTCCAATAACAATAAAACAAAAAAATAGCACCAATGTTGCGAGTCCACTTACTCCTTTATTATCACCAAATAGTATGAAGTTAAGCGCTTTCGTCAATGAAACCTTGACTTCATCAGGTTTCATTGACGAAAGCGCTTAACTTTTCATACTATTTGGTGATAATAAAGGAGTAAGTGGACTCGCAACATTGGTACTATTTTTTTGTTTCATTCAAAAGTAACCCTGCTATATGAGGATCCAAGGATCCACTCAGCTACCATCACCCAACCATCAGAGAGAGTAGGTAGGAGACTGAGTGATCAGTAAAGCATAAAGGGTGTGTTTGGGGAGGGGAGACACTGCAGTCAGAAATCAACAGGAAGAGAGAAAAAGTACAGTTTTGTACCTACCATAAATGTAGATGTTCGAAGATCCACATTGCTGCAGTCCTTACTTATGGGTAGTCCGCTGTCCTCGGTCGGCCCGAATACCAAAGTATTAGGCTGACGTCGGTCATGGCGCTCAGAACTGACATCAGAGCGTCAGGGTATAAAAGCGCATGACCGACGTCATATCCTCAGTCTTTTCTTGCCCCAGATGTCAGAAGGCCCTAAAAAGAAAGGCCACAGCCCAAAAACAGGATACCTCCCAAAAACATGCCCAACAACAACCATCACCCAAACCATATTACCATGCCAAACTACAGAGGGAAGGAGGGAGGGTAAATTGGACTGCAGCAATGTGGATCTTGAACATCTACATTTATGGTAGGTACAAAACTGTACTATGTTCTTCATCTCACATTGCTGCAGTCCTTACTTATGGGTAGAATCCCAAAGCAGAGGTAAAGGGAGGATGGCAAAATCATAAAGCATTAGGGGCTGCTAAAATGCCCTGTAATATAGCAGAGGCAAATCCAGCCCTAGACTTAGAATAAAGAGGAAGGTGGTAATGCTTGGAAAAAGTATGTACTGAACTCCAAGTGGCTGCTTCCAAAATATCTTTGTAGCTACCCTCTTAGAAAGGCAGTAGAAGTGGCAGTAGCTCTAGTGGAATGAGGTCTGATTCCAGCCGGAACCTCCTTACCATGATGGGAATAACAGAAAGAAATACAAAACCCAATCCATTTAGAAATAGTTTGTTTTGAAACAGGTTTCCCTGAGAACCCAAAGCAAAAGAAACAAACAACTGCTGAGACTGCCTGAACCCCTTGGTTCTGCTCAAATAATAACGTAACTGTCTGTGAATGTCCAAAGTATGCAAAATCTTCTCCCTTTATTTTGGGGTTTGCATAAAAAGTAGGCAAATGAATAGTTTGGTTCAAGGCCACACTAGAAACCACTTTAGGCATAAAGGAAGGATTAGTACGCAAAGATACCCTATCCTTATGAAAAATCAGGAAAGGTTCCACTGCCATAAGGGCCTGTAATTCAGAAACCCTTCTTGCAGAGGTACTGGCCAACAAAAAAGCAGTCTTCCATGATAAATACTTTAACTCGGCAGTAGCTGCAGGCTCAAAAGGTTGTAGAGTAAGTTTTTCCAACACAAAATTGAGATCCCAAGCAGGAGTAGGAGCTCTACGTGGGGGTCTTATGTTCTTTGCCCCTCTAAGAAATTGCTTAAACAAAGGATGGGAAAACAAAGGAGGGTCACAATCATAGTGAGCAGAAATGGCTGCAGCATGAACCTTTATCGAGGAGAAAGACAAACCCTTGTCCAATAACTCAGTAAGATATTGAAGAGAAACACTTAAATCAGGCTTGGAAACATCAAATTTCTTCGCTCTGCTCCAAAGAAAAAATCTCCTCCATTTATCTGCATAAACTTTCCTTGTACTAGGCCTTCTGGCCTCCAAAATAACATTCAAAACTTGCTGTGGAAGCTGAGACCCTCCAGGGTCTAGAACAGAATATGCCAGGCTGTGAGATGCAGAGACTGAATCTTGACATTGAGGAAGTGATTGCCCTCCTGAGACAAAAGATGCGGAATCAAAGGCAGAGGCCATGGAGGCTCCCGTACTAAACTCCTCAGTAGTGGGTACCAGTGCTGTCGAGGCCAATCCGGCGCTATCAGAATCATGGATGGCTTGTCTTGTCTGGCCTTCAGGAGTACCTTGGGAATGAGAGGCAAAGGTGGAAAGGCATAGACGTGAAGATTGCTCCAACTGAATGATAGAGCATCCACCTTCCAAGCTGTGGGATGAAACATTTTTGTGCAAAACCTTGGCAACTGGTAATTTAGTGGAGAAGCGAACAGATCTATGTCTGGAGTCCCCCATAACACTGTCAACTTTTGAAACACATGAGGATCCAGTTTCCACTCGTGAGGATCCACAATTTGTCTGCTCAACACATCTGCTAAGGAGTTCTGTGCTCCTGGTAGAAACCTTGCCTGAAGACTGAGTTGTAAACTGAGAGCAGTCTCCCACAAAATCATCGCTTGCCTGCAAAGAGGGTACGAATGGGTTCCCCCTTGCTTGTTGATGTACCACATGACAGTAGTGTTGTCTGTTTGAATCAACACCTGTCCTGGGTGAAGTAAATCCCTGAAAGCCATCAATGCAAATTGAACTGCTAACATCTCCTTCAAGTTGATATGCAAATTTTGAAGTCTGACAGGCCACGTGTCTTGCACCCATTTTCCATTGAGGTGTGCTCCCCAAGCCTTGTCCGAGGCATCTGTCGTTAAAATCTGACTCGCCTCTGGTCGGGTCACAGAGAGTCCCTTGTTTAGGTGACATTCCTGAGCCCACCACAAAAAATCCTTCTGAATGCAAGGTATTATTGGAATGACAGTGTCTAGATCTTGGCAGTGTTGTGTCCATACATTTTGAGATACCATTGAAGCTTCCTCATATGCAGTTTGGCATTGGGAAGCACCAGAATACAAGATGCCATGAACCCCAAGGCTTGAAGGACTGTCCTTGCAGTCAGCCTGGACTGTAGAGACATTTGATGGAAATAAAGAGAAAGGCTTCTTTGTTTGTCCGGGGTCAAAAGGCCATCTGGGAAGCTGTATTCAGTCTCACACCCAGAAAGCACATGTCCTGAGAGGGTACTAGACTGGACTTTGTTTCGTTCACAGAATACCCTAGGCATCTTAACACTACCATCACATACTGTAGATGATGAAGAAGTTCGTCCTTGTGTTGTGCAATAATCAGGCAATCGTCCAAATAAGGATAAATCTGTATTCCTCTTAACCTGAAAAAGGCTATCACTGGAGCCAGAACCTTTGTGAACACTCTGGGCGCAGTAGATAAGCCAAAGGGCAATGCAGATAACTGATAATGTAAATTTCCAGCCCGAAAACGCAGGTACCTCCTGCAACTGGGCCTGATAGGAACATGAAGATAAGCCTCTTTGAGATCCAGAGTTACCATCCAGTGATCTTTTCCCAACAGAGGTAAAAGCTGCTGTAACGTCAGCATTTTGAACTTTGGAATGTCCAGATAAGTGTTGAGGATAGATAAATCCAAAATTGGTCTCCATGTGTTCCCTTTCTTTGGTACTAGAAACAGGCGAGAATAAAATCCTAGTCCCACTTCTGACAGAGTAACTGGCTGAATAGCTCCTATTTGAAGAAGTAAAGAAATCTGCTTGTGAGCCTCTATCCTTTGCCGAGGAGGAACGTCTGGCATGCCTTTGAAAGGAGGCAATGTATGGAAATAAAACTTGTAGCCTCGGTTTATAATGTCCAATACCCATTTGTCCTGGGTGACTAAAAGCCAGTTTTGCTTGAAGAGTGCTAACTTTCCTCCCAAAGGAGCTGCCAGGCAAGAAGAATCTGGCAGCTGAAAATGCAGGTCATTGGGCCTGTTTACGAAAGGACTGGCCCCTGCCCTCACCTGCAGATTGTGCAGGCGAACTCCAATTTCTAGGCCTGAATGTACTGTGAGCTCTGCCCCTGCCACGTCTAGATCTACCCCTAGATTGAGAATCAGAAGAAGGGTAGGTCCACCCCTTAGTAGGCCAATTTCTACTAAACTTTGGAGGTTGCACCTGCAAAAAATCCTTAACAGTCTGCATAGACTTAGCCTTGTCTTCCATTTTCTTCAAAACCGACTCCACAGGGGGACCAAACAAAACTTCAGGCTGTAAAGGGGCATCCAGAATTCTAGTTTTAACATGCTCGGACAAATTCTGATCCTTAAGCCAGGCGTGCCTGCGAAGAACTGAACCAGTGGCAGCCACCCTAGAAGAGGCCTGCACAGCATCAAAACCACACTGCAAAGAATGCTTACCCACCTGTTCAGAGACATGTACTAAATCCTGCAATTCTTTACACTCTATGCCCTCTGCCAAAGCATCCACTTTAGATTTTAGCTGAGAAAGGAGGAAATTCTGATACTTCAACATATGAAACTGGCAATTTAAAGCCCTCATTGCTAAAGTAGAAGAGGTATACACCTTCTTACCCCATCTATCCAAAGCTCTAGCTTCCTTATCTAGAGGAACCGGATTCTTTACAACAGAGGCTCTAACACCCTTAGGCCCCTGACTAATAGTTTCTGGGTCCGCCCTAGGACTCTTATACAGATATTTATGAGCCTCAGGCACCCTGTAATATCTGTCCGGTTTAACTGGCGCAGGAGGCAAAGAATCTGGATTAAGGGAAGCCTCCGAGAAAACATCTTGAACAACATCCAAAACAGGAGGTATAGCCAAGGGTCTATGCTGTGGTAAAAACAAGAATTCCCTAAGCCTCTTCCTTGAATCAGAGAAATCCTGTCCTTCCCACTTAAAATGCTCCCTCATGGAATGCAGAGTTTCTGAAAATGAAAAATCCTCTGGAGGAGAAGCAGAAGGAGTGGAATCCTCTGCATCAGAATCCGAATAAGGAGGAAAATCTAGAATATCTTCAGCAGAAGACTCTGAGTCAGCAGAGGCCTGATCCAAACATTCCAACTCTGGCTCCACCCTGGGCCTCTTATCAGGAGGGGGCATAGAATCTCTAATTAAAGTAATCAAATCTTCTGCCATTTTAAGCATGTGCTTTTTAGGCACAGACCCAGAAGTACCTGGAGGGACACCAGAGGAAGGCAAAACAGACCTGCCCTTAGAAGAAGCCTTAGTAATAGAAGCAGAAGGCCTAACCACCTTAGGCATAAAAGGGAGAACAGTAACTTGAGAAGCCCCTTCAGCCTGACCTGACTCCTGGGAGGCCACATCCTGCAAAATCAAAGTTTCCCCCTGAGACTCAACAGAAACTTCAGCCGGATCCCCCTGCTCTACTGTAGCTTCTGCAGGACCGGCGTCCGAAACGGACGAATCAACCTGTCTAGGTTTCAAGGATTTGTCTTTGCGCTTCTTCGTGGAAGCTGGCGTCGGAGGATCCGACGGCATATTATAATTACACTGCTTACCAAAGACTAACCTAGCACAATCTAACCTTCTTTTTATAGTGCGCTTATTAAACCTAGCACAAAACCGACACCCGACTACGTCGTGGTCCGGTCCCAAACAAGGAATGCAAAGAGAGTGATAATCCCTATGCGGTATCTGTTTCCCACAAGAAATACAATTATTCACTTTTTCTGACATCCGGAATTAACTGAGGCAAGAAAAAACAAAATATTCCCCAACGGGGTACTTAGCCCAACTTGGTTTCGGTCTGAAACTCAGAATTCGAAAATTTCAGAACGCCGAACGGCACTCGCAACGCTGCTTCTGCATCGGACCATGCGGCAAAAAAGACTGAGGATATGACGTCGGTCATGCGCTTTTATACCCTGACGCTCTGATGTCAGTTCTGAGCGCCATGACCGACGTCAGCCTAATACTTTGGTATTCGGGCCGACCGAGGACAGCGGACTACCCATAAGTAAGGACTGCAGCAATGTGAGATGAAGAACATCCAAAAACTTAGAAGAGAAAATAAAACACACGCGCGCACACACAAAACCTGCTGTAAGAGGACTTCAGAGCTCCTCACTGTCACCATATCTTTAAGGAATAGAGGGGAAAGACTATTTTATTTTGTACTGCAAGTACAAAGCATTAAGCAAAATAAAATATTAAAGCTAAAAGCTTCACACAACCCAATAATGGAACATGTACCTCTCAATTTCTCAGACCAATAATCAGGAACAATGGGAGGACAAGGGACCGACTACAGGGACATATTTTAAAAATTGCTCTTGCAAACTTGGAAAGTTGCTAGAATATCAAGTTTTGCATTAATCTGCATGCCTTTTTTGAGGAATATAATGTCTGAAACTCAAGTGCCTGTCATTATTTAGTGACTGTAATCCTCAATAATTATCCAGAAAAACAGAAATTTCATGAGGGACAGACCAAAAATATGAGAGGAAAAAATAACCTGGACAGTTGAGAGACATAATGCAACTCATTATGGGACTCATAAACAAATGTCCACAAATATATAACTAGCTCCACTTGAAGGAGACCTGCACAGTCACAGTGACTCACTGGGCAATCTACTGTGCAAAAAAGCAGAATCCGACCCAAAATAAAATAAAATAAATACTGCCAACATACATGGCAACTACACGTAGACTTAGAAAACCAAAAGGGAAATACACTGCCATATTACCTTCTGCTAATAATAAAGTAAAATGTTTTAACATTTACTGAAAAGTGTCGGACACCCCCCCCCCCCAAAAAAAAAAAAAACTGCAGCACATTTCTAGAACTTGTCATTTTTCAGGAACTTTAACATAAACAGCAGCACAGGAGCTATAATCACAATTACATTACATAACAGCTGGCTCCACTGTACAGACGTATGGAGCTTCACTGCACTCCGGTCACAATATGTTTGACTACAGGGACAGGGGTTACAGAAGCTGGCCAAGGCAGGAATGGAATGAGAAACTGAGCTAGGCTTACACTTCCTGACAGGAAAGAGACGACCTAGACCTCAGTGCTGCTGACAGCTGGTGGAGGACTTGTGCAAGAGCAATTGTGGTACCACCAAATACAAACACTTTGGCTTGCCAAACATTGCAAGTGCACTGTAGATAGGGATCAATGCATGAGGAATCTCATGCACTATGCATAAGTGCGCACCCCCCATGTCCAGCCTCACAGGCACAATTAAAATAATGCGCCCTCCAGCTACCACAGTCAGGGACTTAGGGCGTAAAAAGCACCTAACCCATTAGGATGAAATCCATCCAGTGGTTAGCTCTCACCTTCAATGCATCTAAAGTACTAGTAAACAAAATGGCCAACTTGTCACTGGGGAGTTCAGAAAAAAAGACCTAGAGATAAGATAACTTACATAAACAATGTACACACTTACAGGTCATCTTTCAACTATATAGTGAACTACTGTGCTAGCCTGTCTTTTCTGAAGTTTTTGTGACTACTATTTTTTTTAATCATCCCTACATATTTCTTTCATAACTAGATAAATGACCCCTTGTATGAACAGTATCTATTCCATATGCATGTCAGTTTTGTAGCTAGAAGTCTCGTGCATCAAACAGCTGAAAAAGTTTAAAAAGGTGTGTGTGTGTGTGTATATATATATATATATATATATATATATATATATATATATATATATATATATATATATATATATATATATATATATATATATATATAGGTTTATAGGTTCATACTAGGCTATCTGCCCTAGGGCATTTACAAGTCTAGCCAGAGTGTGTTTGGCTTTCGCCACCCATTTTAAATTAATTTTGATATGCCCTTTTTCGAGGTTAGTATACTGTGCCTCTGTCTAACAGTGACACAGAAGTGATACCCGGAGTAAATCTACGATCTCCCATCCACTCATCAAGATTCCTCTTGAGGAGAGTCAATGAGGGACTCTGCCTAACCTGGACTGGGATTTTATTCCAGAGTAAAGGGAGCCTCTGGGTTATGAATCTGTCCCTCCAGCATGTCCTATTTATTTCAGTGCTGAGGTTCAAGTCTCTCGAGCGCGTAGCTCGATGGGATTTGGATTTTCTGAGGTGCAGCATGTCCATTAATTCCGGGTTGGACATGGCTTTATACGTCAGGCACAGATCACCTCTGAGCAGGCGGTATGCCACTGAGTAGAGCTGGAGTTTCTTTAACCGGGCAGCATATGGCATCTGTTTGAACCCTTTGATCCTCTTGGTGTGGTACTTTTGGGGTCTTTCCAGTTGCTGCAGGTGTCTGGTAAGGTACATCCCAAAAGGAGCATTGTACACAATTATGGGCCTGATAAGGGATGAGTAAAGAGGCACGATGACCTCCCCTGATCTAGATGTGAATCCCTTCATGATTAGGTGGGCTATATAAAATGTTTTTCTAACCACTTTGGCCATGTGGTTGTCGAATGAGAGATCGCTATCAACTTGGGTCCCCAGGTCCCTAATTCCTTCTTCCGTACTTAATGGATTACCATCTATGTGGTAATTTGTGGGCACTTTGTTTTTGCCGAAGGGGATGGCTATACACTTTTTGGCGTTTAGCTTGAGGCCATGGCTCTGGCACCAGTTGTCTGTTTCTAGGAGGCCCTTTTGGAGGATGCTTGTGCTGGCTGGAGAGTCGATTATGGCGCCCAGTTTGCAGTCATCTGCGAACTTGGTCAGCCACAGTCCTTCCGTGTTGGCCTGTAATTCCGAGAAATATATACTGAACAAGAGAGGTCCCAAGACTGAGCCTTGTGGGACGCCACTTGTAACTGGTTTGGAGTCTGACATGGCTCCAGCAATTCTAACCATGTGGGTTCTGTCCTTGAGCCAGTTTGCAACCCATCTAGTGACATAGGGGTTTATATTTAAGCTGGTGAGCTTATCTATAATGCCCGAGTGGGGTATTGTATCGAAGGCTTTTGCGAGGTCCAGGTAGGCTGTGTGGACCACCTTCCCCTCGTCAATGGCCTTGGTGACTGTTTCAAAGAAATCAACCAGGTTTAAGAGGCAGGATCTGCCCTTAACAAAGCCGAACTGGGTAGGACCCAGTGTCTGTAGGTCCCCAATATCTTTATTTATGAGGTCCATGATGATTCTTTCCATAGCTTTGCAGACCAAGCTAGTCAGGCTTATGGGGCGATAGTTTCCAGGATCCGTTGAGGCACCACTGTTGCTGTACGCCACTCTTTGGGTACATATCCTGTAGTAAGGCTGAGACTGAACAGTAGTTTTATGTTTGGGTTTGGTTCTTCTTGGAGTTCATGTAGGACGCAGCCCGGGACACCGTCTGGTCCCATTGACGCTGTGTTTTTTGCTTTGGAGAGGGCGGCTCTTACCTGAGCATCTGAGAAGTCAGGGGGGCAGCACTCTGCTGGGATAGATATTTGCCCTTTTGGTGGAGAAGGGGGGGAGAAGTTTGCGCTGAACCTGTCAGCTAGGATGTTGGCAATGTCTGTGGGTTCAGTGTATTTTTTGTCATTTTGGACTAATTCTGAGCATATCTGGGAATTCCCACCCAGGTTCCTAATATAACTAAAGAAAGCCTTGTGATTATCCTTAGTGTCCTGTGCAATTTTTCTCTCAAAGCTGGCCTTAGACGATTTTATGAGTGCCCGTAGTTTTTTGCTAATACTGATCAGAGATGCCTTCCCTTTTTTGGATTTTGCTCTATCATGTAGTAGCTTCCTCCTTCTATTGTATAGTTTGTTTATGGCTGGGGTCCATCAGACAGGATGCCTGCCTTTGGAGGATTGGATCTTGGTTTTGTTTGGGATTGCATGATCCATGCATTCCTGAAGGTGTTCATAGAATGTGTTTATAAAGGATTCTGCAGTCTGGGCCATATTTTCCACAGGCCCGGGGGCTTTGAAGGACTCCACCTCGGTTTTGAGGAGTGTGAAATTTGCTTTAGAGAAGTTTTTCACTGTGGTTTTCTGGGCAGGGGCTGGGGTCGGGATGTGAATATCTAGTGAGATTAGTTTCTGGTCTGATCTTACCAGTGAGGGATACACTTCTGGTTTGGAGCATAGAGTCCCCCATGTTGGTGATGATCAGGTCCAGTATGTTTTCCCCTCTTGTGGGAATGGTAACAAGTTGTTCCATAACATTTGAGTTTATAAATTCTAGGAACCTTTGGGCTAGGGTGTTGGAGCTAGAGTAATGCTCCCAGTCTATGTTTGGGTAGTTGAAGTCGCCCAATATAATGGTGTTTGGAGAGAACTTCATATTTTCCAGTGTTCTCAGGAAGGCCAAGTGGGGTTCCTGGGTTTGGGAGGGTGGTCTGTAGCAGACTATAAACTGGAAGGAAGTTTTACCCACTGTTAGTTGCACATGGATAGTCTCTGATGCTTCGTGCTGTGCCACCAACCTGGAGGTGTGGATATCTTTGACGAATATTGATACTCCCCCTCCTTTTGTGGTTCGGTCCAAGTTTTGGGGCCGAAAAACAAGGTATGAGGTATAACCTGGTAGTGCTGGGGTGCTCTCAGGAGCCTTGAACCAGGTTTCTGTTATTGCACAGATATCGATGTTCTCCATGCTAAGGAGAGTTTCGAGTGCGTGCATCTTGAGGTTTAGACTTCTGGCATTGAGTAGCATTACTCTTAGTTTCTTATCCCTTGTGATACCTATGGAGGTGGGTTTGTCTTTTGAGCCTTGCCTAAAAAAGGCACTATGGGGGTGGCAAGAGCCTTTGCCAATATCCGAAAGCCCAGGGGTGACAGGTGCAAGCCGTCCCTAGCAAAGCATCGTGGCTTTTCGAGCATGTCATCCCAGGCTGACAGGCATTGGATCCCCTTTGAATGACACCAATACTTAAGCCAATTGTTGAAATTGATCATCTTGTCTTCGTATTGTGGCATCATTCTTGGTGAGGGTAAGATGCTACTCAAGGTCAGGTTCATACCGGCCTGGGCTACATGCTCAGAGAGATCCTCTATGTCTCTTTTCATGTAGTCCAGGGAGGTACGTCTCAGGTCATTCACACCAGCATGGACAATGACAGAGTCATATTTGTACTTGCCTTGGAGTGACCTGAGTGCTTGTGTTATGTGGCGGATCCTAGCGTCCGACAGGCAGCTCACCGTGACCTTCGCCTTGTTCAGCCTGGTGAGCGGGACGTCAGTGTGCCTGATGATAGAGTCACCTATTACAAGTGTATCAGCTATGTTGTTTCGCCTTAAGGGCTGTCACTGTTCGGCACACTGGCTTTGTGAGCTATGTGTTGCACGTGTTTTGTTTTGGGGTAGCGGTTGCTCGGGTGTCTGCTTTGGAGGTCTCTGTTGCATAGGCAGATTTTTATTTAGAGCCTCCGAGTATGTTTTTGTGTGTTTATGTGTTTGGTTTGCTGTCGTGGTAGGTCTATGTGAGACTGGAATTGTAGTGAGTGTGGTTTCCTTCTCCTCCTGACTGGTTACGCCAGTACTGAGTTGAGAGAGCTTAGCCTCCAGTTTGGCTATATGGGTGCATCTCTCATGTGTTGGAATTTGTTGGGAGGAGGAGAGGGTTGTCTGTGTACATGAGGCAGTTGTAACATTGCCTCAAGATTCCCAGATTCACCAGCTGGACCAGAGAGGAGATTGACAACTGACCTTTGGACATGCTAGAATAGTATTGGGAATTCCTTTATAATTGAAAAAAGGGCCAATGGGGAACAAGGTACTCAAGGGGAGTTTGTGAGGGTGTAGTGCTTTTAATTTTTTAGTGCTGACTTATATAATTGCTTTAGTGAGCAAGTGCCAGGCTTTAGAGTAGGAATAGGGTGTTTATTATGAGAACTAGATCAGTTCTAAGGGAAAAAGTGAAGAGCAGACTTTGTGGAGCCGAGAATGGTTTAAACCCAATTAAGTGGCGTTGCCCGATGCTGCGCTATGCGCAAAATCGCGCTAAATAAATGGTGTGAGTGTGTGTGTGTGTGTATATATATATATATATATATATATATATATATATATATATATATATATATATATATATATATATATATATATATACACACACACACACACACACACACATTACGCTGGAATGTATGTATACTGTCACAGAGTAAACTTTCAGTCTTCAGTTGTAAGTAACTGTGGAGAATCTTCATAGCACATTCTAATTTCATTAATACATGGCTTTTTTTTCTGTTTAAAGACTGTAAAAAGTATTCTTATTTTCCATTGTGTTTGGTATGATTTATTTAACATAACCCAACTTACTCTACTAACTGAATAGAAATATAACAATTTATAAAATCATTTAACCTGCATTTTCATGAAGTTTAAAGTATCCCCTATGTAAATAAACTACTTGCAACTAAAACATGAACAAGTACAAACTGTATTAATCGGCTCAGAAAGCAAGCATGCCATTACTTACTATGTTATACATACAACCTACAGACTTCACCTGACATCCTAGAGAGTAATAATCACTGGTCTGTGAAAGAGTCACAGAGCAAAGAAACATGATCTACAGCCTTCCCTTAATATCACCTTAGCGGAAAGACAATCCAAAGAAGCCAGCACATTGAGTTTCTTCTCACAACTGACAGTTCTGAAGTCATTTGAAACAGTATCCCAAGCTAAACCCCTATTTTATCCACAGTTGTGGTGTTTAGAGAAAAATTACACAATTCAAGCATCCTTTATTGTTTCACTGACTGGGCAGAAGTACAAGAGAATGGCATGGAATACAGCATTCCTCTGTTGCAGTCTGTAACTTAACCTGTTATCCAAAACATCAAGGAAACCATAAAAGCAAAGAGAAGAATGTTTCTGAAAGCATTGATTGGCAACTGATAAAGATGAACAGACTCCAATGACACATCAGCCTGAGGGAAGTCAAGGCCATGACAGCCAAGTTATAATCCTTTGCTCAACTTCAACCTGTAAACAGAAACTGGAACCCATTTTGGTTTTCCGCCTTGTTATTTAAGCCCCATTCACTTACTGTTGAATAGAGGTCCTTTCGTTATTAGCATACTGTAAATCCTCTAACTGGCACCAATCCTATAATTTTGCTGTCAGAAGTCACCTTCTGAGAGGGACTTTTACCAGTCAGTTAAGATATCAGAATAATAACTCACAGTATTTAAAAAAAAAAAAAAAACTCAATAACTTTGCTTAAAAGTTGGGTGAAAAAAACAAAAAACAGTCTTGTAAAATCCTTAAAAGTGATTTTAGGCTATCAGAAGATTGATTACAATGTTATTTAAAATGCAATTACCTACTGGGAACAGTTTCAACAAGTGTGGTTTACATCTGAATCGTGAAAGCAAAAGGAACAACACGTTTCTTTATCAGAATTTATTTAAATACTCGGTACTTGCGTATTATCGCAACCACGCAGTCTCGCCAGGCTATTTGTGTATTCACAGCCACGCATGTTAGCTGTATTTTTCAGAAAGTCGTCATTGTTGTCTTGCACTTGATTTAACAGTAGTAAGTAGGATTGTCTGACAGATATTGTCGCTACAACAATATTTATTTAAATGACATTGGAATCTGTGTTATTTTGCAGGGGATTTGATCAGTCTTAAGTTGGGAAAAGTGTAAAAAGGTAGTTATTTTCTTTCATGCTCCAGCTGTTATGGTGCGGAAGGACTAGTAAGAGGCTGCAAAAAGGGGTGTACAGTTGCTGGTGCGTTGAACAAGCTAGCCTTGAATTTTTGGGGCCTTTTTTGGACTAGCATTACTCATGGGTACAGACAAAGTCTCATGAATTACTGCGGATATCTTCATTATCTGACATAGTATTTCAGTCCTAGCAGATAGAAAAAGCAATTTGCCTCATTATGTGAAAGTCATCTTACGATATATATATTAGATGGTTAAAGTGAAGGACAGCAGTTTGTAAAAAGTTAGCTCCTTTTTATTCTTCATCAAATTCTACAATAAAATGAATACTGATAATAACAGATACAGTTAACAAGGTAGTTCAATGTTCATTTTGGATATTACATTCTCTCATAGTTTCTGCTTAATTTCCCTAATCGTAACACAAGTCAACACCAAATATAATGTATATGAAGATATTCATATCAAACTGCCTGCTCACTTTTTCCTTTCTTCTGCACCAACGGCAATTTTTGTTTTGAGGATTATTCTGCCGTTAGGCAGTGTACATAATAACAACAACTGACCGGCGAGAAAGCGTGGTTGCCATAATACATACAAATATTCTTTTAATAACCAAGCAAAAGAACAGGCCCAAAGGACACATTTCATCTATGACTTTGATATAATTAGATTTAATGCACATTAATAGAAGGTTTACTATCATGTTGTTGAGACGGGCTTGGTCGAATAGTCGTATCATCAACCCATGTAGGTAAGCAGGTGGCCTGCATCTCTGACTTCAGCCCACTAATGCCCTCACAGGCAAAGATCAAGGAGGTAATACTCTCAATTTTGGTAAAAGCAAAAGAAAATCATTAGAACCATAGGCCAGGTGGGAAGCCAGTGGAATGTTTTTGGAATGGAAGGACACCCCATCATCCAAGTGTGTGGCAGCTTCACAGAGCTGACATCAGACAAAGTGGGCATCAGACTTTGGAGCTATAAATGTGCCTCACTGGACCTGACACTTTCCAGACAAGAGGAAGCCTTCAAACTCTAAAAGAACATTGTCAAATTCCCAGTGTTCCTTCTCCCAGAGTGCTTTGTATGGTGAATGATAGATGCATCAGGATCTCAGGTAGCATGCCTACTTACAAAATACATAACAGGATGAGTGCTATCCACATGTAATCAGAAAGTACTCCACATTTTATTTACATATAACTTTACAGAAACAGACCCATCCCATTAGGAACATTACACAGTATAGTGCTGCGCGGCCACCCTATGCATCCCCTGTGCCCATTTTTTAATCACAGAAACCCCGAAAGTAATTCAGGCATCTATACTTTATCAGCTCAGCAAAGGGATCTTATCACCCTCTTTCTGGAAAAAAACAGTTAAGGTTCAGTTTCCATTTTTGGGAATCTCGCCTAACTAAGGGCATAGTTTAGTAAGACCCTTGCCTGGGGTGCCTTCTGTGCAGTCTGCATGCCCTCTCAGCTTTTCCGTAGGTTTCCTCCAGGTGCTCCGGTTTACTCCCACATTCTAAAGACATGCGTCTGGAGCATGTCTCCCTGATCCTCCACTGAAAATGGGTTCTGTCCCAGTTAGACTTTCCCAGTAAGCAAATGTTAAACAAATAAATTTTGCAGTGCAGAAATGATCTGAGGTAAGAGCAACTAAGAAGAGAAAATTTCAGCATGAATAGAAAGTTCCACAAGAAACAAAATAAATATTCAACGGAGTGAAGAAGGGAATGTGTTATGAATGAACATTTTCTGTTACTTATAAAAATTACTGACTGCTTAACCTGCTTTTCAACAGCCAACTCACGATCACATGAAAATACACCGAAACACAATCTATGTATAAATAACCAGGTTAATGAAGCAGATATCACACAGAACGTCAGTGCAACAGAATGAGGAAAGTACACTGGGAGAAGTACTGTGGAGAAAACATGTTGTAGGACAGGCTCTAGAGATTACAAGGCTACAAGCATACTGAGTGGTGCTGTAGCCTTTTCCCACCTTTACGGTGTTTCTACATGCTGGTTTCAGCTATCTTTAAACTGCAGGTTTGCAGAAGGTAATTACCAGCACATACCACAATATTTTGTGCATTGCTTCATTCATAAAAGAATAATGGACCGTGTCCATGTTCACTTTAAACACTCATACTTTTTTTGTCTTCTTCCCATAATCCTAAAGTAATTATCACATGTCCCAGTCCGAGACACAGTAACTTAAAATTTTTTTGGCATGGGCCAAAAATGCTGTTTAAAAATAGCGACATAAGAAACCAAAGCTTCTGACTTACATTCTTTTTGCATGCCGTGTTCAGGTGTTAAGTTTATGATTATTGTTTTCATATTCAATTGACCAATAACTTTTTTTTTTCCTTTTTTTGCCTTTATTTTTCAGCCGCTCACCTAAACAGCTTGCATTACTGTACAGGTACAGCTCGAATATATAGCGCAGGGTCATATAGGACCTATAGAAAAATATTTCAGTGTGTCAGTGGAGGGCTTAATTTAAATGCATACCACAGTTCCACAAAAAATGTCTGGTACTTTGCATCTGTCAAACAGATAGCAGACCAGGGAAATTCTTTTTAAATATGGAACCAAAAAAAAAAAAAAAGAAAGTTACGTATAAGTACAATAAAGTTAGATCTGAAAAGAGGCTACTAGCCTAGTGGGACTAACCCAGTCAACAAAGGATAGATAGATGGATGGATTAATGAAATAAAATCCAGTTGGAGAATTCAATCTTCACTAACTTTCAGGGATTTATCATATAATACTTGCTCAGCTAAGCAGATGTAATTTTCCCAGGCTACTTACGCACCTACCCCCTTCTCATGCTACCTTGCATCTTTCTCCTCCATTTCCCCTTCTCATGCTACCTTGCATCTTTCTCCTCCATTTCCCCTTCTCATGCTACCTTGCATCTTTCTCCTCCATTTTCTAGTTTTAGGCCAGCTCAGTAATGAAAAAATAGACACATATAGCAAATATATTGTTCTCTACCCAAACAGGGGGATAGAAGGATAACTGTTAACCATGACTGAAGTCTTAAAGCAAAGCTAAGATTATAGCAAGTACATAACTTAAGGAGAATTAAATCTTTTTATGTTAAGTACACAATTTAGGGAGAAATCAATCTTTGTTAACCTACAAGGCAAGACAGGAGTCCTTAGCTAACCCTGCCTGGCATCTGGCTTACAAAAAAAAAAAATCCTTTACGACTTTTTTTGCTGTGCAGTTCCTGTGAATGCTGGGAAATCACGAAACAAGCTTTAGAGCAGGCAGGCAATTTTACAGCACAACAACAATATTACTTAGGTACAAATATCAAGCAGCTATCTAGAAGAACGCAATCAAAATGCTCATTGTCCAAACTAACACTGTCTTTATTTCACACTTCTACATTACAGCAGAATTACGAATCGAGCAGACGAGCATAACACTGCAACTTTCACGGACAGCCACAGAGTATGAAATCAAAAAATGACAAAGAAAAAATAACTTCAAATACAGGAAAAACAAGGTGCAATGCTCTAAGGTTTTCACTCATTTTATGATGCATGATTCAACTTATTCTAGGTGCACAGGTAAGCCAGAACCTAGCCCAGGAAGTAATGTACATAAGGTATGAAATTACTACTGGATGAGATGCCAGTCTAATAACAAAGCAGGGCAATTTGGAATAACTCTAGTCTGACAAATTATTGTGAAAAAAGCAACAAAAAAGGGAGAATGAGCTGTTTTGGAGGGGGTAGGAAATGACAACAATATTCCCTTTGTGAGTGAAAGGCAGTCTTTCCATCATGCTAGTAACTTCTTGCATTTTAGAACTAATTACCCAACACAGCAGCTGGGATCACCATGCTGGAAAAAAAGGCCCTGGCACTGTGAACATTGGTCAGTATTGCATTACCCTACTGCTACTACAGATGTTGACAGTCTCTGCAGCCTGGTATATGGGATGCTAAGAAGCACAACCCAACCCGCATCAGACTAGAAGATTACCATGTGTGCGCCTGACTGGCATCTTGCCTTCAAGGTTTCTTATTCCCCTCTACCCACTAACTTTGGGAAAGAATGTTACAGGATGCCACCTGTGGGCCTCCCATTCTGTCCATGAAGGAAACTAAGACCCCACCTCCATTCAAAAAAAAAAGCTGCACTCTGGAATCCAGTAAATTAACCCCTGTTTTCCTACTGAACAGAGCTCGTACTGGCTACTACCAAACTTTTTTTTTTTATTTTTGTTTTCGTTTATGGAAAGCCTTTTTTACAAGACGATTTGGAAGCACTGTCTGGTTAACTTAATCATACAGGAGACCAATTAATACCTCTCAACTGTCCAGATTTTTTATTTATTTTTATTTAATTATTTATTTAACATTTGTTAACCGGGAAAGTTCGACTTGGAACGAGCCAATTTTCAGCGAAGAAATGCTCCAGACGCATGTCTTTGTAATGTGGAAGGAAACTGGAGCACCCGGAGGAAACCCACACGAATACAGGGAAGACAAAGGCACCCCAGATGAGAATTGAACCAAAGAACCTCTTGCTGTGAGGCAACAATGCTACCGCTGCACCACTGTGCCTCATATTTATGGTCTGTTTCTCCATAAATTGTGGTTTTCTTGCAAATCATTGAGGACTGAAGTCAGAAAATAATGACAGAAATTTTAGTTTTAGAGTTCATATCCTATATAAAATTCATGTTAATGTAAACACTGTTATTTTATCAACCTTCTAAGTTTGTTTGAGCAATATTTAAAAACCATCCCTATTTTTGGGCTTTTGTCTCCCCATCATTTAAGGCTTTGCCCAGATTTCTTGCTCTAACAGGTTGAGAGGTATGGACCAATTGAGATTAAGGTAATCAAATCCAGGATTATAAAATGAAGCTCATTAACAGTATATAACCAGAATTCTCTGTAACATACTGTCAAAGGCATAATGCTCCACATTTGAGGTTTGATCCCAGTGTTTGTCTACTGATTTTGTTGCAGTGTGGACTGCCATGATCTTTTGTCTGAGCCACCCCTTAAGACAAGTTATCCATAAACATCTCAGAGTGTTAAGGCAGGTTAGGAATGCAGTATATCTGCATATCAAACTTTTAACAATTCAGAAAGCCTACTACATAATGTGGCAATACTTTGTAAATGGTCTTTCTCCACAGATGGTGTGTGTATTTAAATTACCCCAGCTTCCTGATCGCAGAAGATTCACAATCGCAGCACCATTGAAGCAGTGACTTGCCCCAGTGGGCTAACTTATGAGACTGCAGCTATGTACAATCACATGGTGGTGTGCTTGTCAATACAGAGATCTCCTTTCCCTGCTAATATGTTGCTCAGAAAACACAGGTGAGCCACACATTAGCGCTGTCAAATGGGGGAAAAAAGCACATCCCTGTTGCATGGTAGAAATCTCTCTTCTGGCGATGGAGTTCTGTAGGGTGTAAGCAAGCCAGCTACCATAATCAATCTTGCCCTACCCCTCTGCACAGTGATACTGATCTGACCCTACTCATGGGAGTTCACACAACACAGTTCCCCTCATAACCACAATACAGTAGTGACCCAAGCTCTGCAGTCATGCGTAACAACCGTCAAATCTTTATGAATCACAGCCAGACATGATGCTCGAACCATAGGACAGCAAAGACCATGCATGTTTTAAGGTGGTCAAAACAACAGTTATTTGTGCCATGATGTGTTGCCCCATCAAGAACACATTGTATTACATACACCACTGTGTACAATGCACACCTGTGCACAATTGAGAGAGTAAAGCAGTCTTTTGTACACTGTCATTGTGAACCGTGATCCATGTCTAAAGAAGCATAATCCTGCACAGCTGTATACAAAACACAGTGCACAGAGTGCATGCATGCATCTGCGCTATACATTTAGGAATCCCAAGGGGAAACAGGCAGGATTGCCTCAAATCAGTGTCCTTCAGTTGGTGCACTTAAAACTCAACCTTAGCCGATAACAAGTGTTTCCTCCTGTTCAGGACTGAGGTAGTAAAATGGAAATAAGATGCCATAAACTGGCCGACTAATGGCCAGCAGACAGGGAGGCAAAAAAGTATAATCTATCTGAACTTCAAACATGGTCAACAGACCTACATGAAACACTGCAGCTCTGTATCAAAAATAAGAAGAAATGGAAGGCAATGACTTTGTTCTTCTACAAAGATGCATTTTCGTATGACTTCTGGTATTCTCTCTGTATCTCTTACTACTTACATTCAAGTAAATCTTTCCACTACTTCTTTATGCTTCAGACTAATCTGCATCCTTAACAATAATTAAATTCTGAAATGAAATTAAGATGTCATGATAAGCATGATTTGTATTATTATTATAACAGAGTCCAAGTTCATCCATCTCCTATTGGCGTATAAGCCCATTATAAAAGTCTGTGCTGCCTCTAAACAGATATTTTGTGTTTGCTGACTCAGAATATCCTTCTGAGCACAAGCAGATTTACAGGGGAGTCCAAGTGACACAGATATGCATGAAAGAGAAAGGACTGTAAAAAAAACATACAGGTGAAGATCTGGAGCAAGTTCAAAGTATGCTGAGGACTTCTACATCAAAAATAATGAAAGGAAGAAACCTGCAGTAGGTTAAAATTACTATTTGGACTCAGTATTATGAAGAGCAGTGTTTAGTATAAAAATACATTAAAAGCATTTTCACAGAGAATATAGTCTGAAACAAGTATGTTATGGGAATGCTTTTAAACAAAATTTTCTATTGGCTCACAGCACATCTTTGCCTTTTCTTCAGATACTGAAATATGCCAAAAAGCCTTGGAGATGCGCATCATTTCAAAGAAATTTAGAGAGTTTTTAAAGAAAAATAAACAGTGGAATTGCTTATATTCAAGTCACCCTGAAACCTTAGGAAATAAATAACATGAAATTAATTTCGCTTTGATGATCTAGCTGTAAAAAATAAATAAATAAAACAAAACAGAACATAAACAAAAAACAGCCATACTTCTATTATGTATCCAACTTGTAAACATGCACAGAAACAACTGAAATAACTGACTAGCATAATTTAATATGAAAAATGGTGCAATACAAAAGGAATACAACTTGTACATGCATACCCGAAGACATAAATAACATTAAAAAAGAAAAAATAAATCAATAAAAATGCAGCACAGTCCAAATCAACTGACAAAATAATCTAGTAGATGTAAACCAACAAAAGACTGCTTCCTCAAGCAGTCTTATAAATCAGAAAATGTTTACATATTATTTAAATTTAAAACCAGTTAAACTTATTATTCATTTGGTACTTTACTTAAAAAAAAATCCTCTAATTTTAACAGATCTTATGAAAAGTGTTCCAAGGAATCAGCTACTTCACTGGAGTCAAACACTACACACATTCTCAAAAAAATGACATATTAGAACTGCACAAACAATCCAGCTTGCTCTCAATGTTTAATGTAATATGATGCAAATTCAGTTACTCTGTGTGACCAGATGTGACATGATTATGTCGCAGTCGGTCACCATCTGACAACAACATCAGGAGAATTCTCTATAAGCTCAGTGTTTAACAGATCAGAACCCAGAACGCTTTTTTGCAAACGGCACCCAATAATACAAAGACATTCCAAACCTAAACTAAGCCGCGACAGAGAGAGAAAGAAATAGAGGACGCTAAGGCCACGTTAATGAAACTGTTATTCAGTCCTGCAGGCTCTCAGCTGCTCCCTGATGTCCAGGGTGATTAGAGAGAATTAAAAGCATGGTTACAGGTTTAAACTGATTAAAAGGTATCAGTTGCTCCCTCAGTGTGGGGCAGAACTTAATCTGGGAGTTTAACTAATATAATAAACAATTACATGCTTAATTAAGGAACCAAGAAAACATAACCAGTAAGCTTCTACAATCTGTCCTACAGCACGCAGTATGCTCACTATCAAACAGCTCATGATTTTATTACTACATGGCTCAATAACAGCATAATCCAGTAACCACAGCCATGCCTTCCGAGGTGACCCAAGGGTAGTAAAGTGGTATTCAGGTGGAAGTTAGACAAATGAAACCCCTGCCATGTTACATGTACCTGAATAGATTTACGCAGTGTTGCTGTAAACTTCAGGCAACATGCTTCCCCCCTCTGATTACAAAGTTCTAATTCAGGTCAACTTTTGTTCCCCAAATACGTGTGACAGGATAACGTGGACAAATAGAACCTACAGTCTTTTAAGGTTTGCCTTCTTAAAGAAAAATCCTTTCACTGTAAAACCTCCTGGATAAACACATGATTAACTATTCACACAGAAATCAGTAGCACATAAATTGCACAAAGGTTTAAAGACAAGCCCACTTGCAGGAAGGATTATGGTTTCATTAGAATTATACTTACTGAGGACGGAGACCAAATTCCTCTTATTGTCTGCCTGTAGTATAACCAGGAACTGATGACAGACATGCTGCATTTTGAATGTAGCTGTTTTTAAGCATGATAACAAAGGTACCTTTTCATTTAAAACAAGCATTCAAAAGCCTTTTATGATCAGTCTCACACAATGCCAGACAGATGTTCCCAAAGAAAGGCCTCCAAATTTATTAGTTCACAGAAACCCCAGCAGCAGTATTGTGGAAGTGCTACAGGTCTCTATAAACATCTTATTGGGCTAAAGGAGCACAAAAAAGCAACAAAGAGGCAGGAGGAGGAGAACCATCATCATGTCAGCATGTCTCAGTTCTTTTTAAAATATTTTACATTCCTAGAGCATCCACTGCAAATCAAATGCAGATCAAAATGTCCTGCAGTCGTGCCCTAACATCTCCATTCTCTGCCATCCACCAAGATATGCTATACAAATAATGCAATCATTATATCATGTGTAGAGAGTTTCCACGTCTACATCTGCTTGTTATTAAAAAACTTCAACCTCAGTGCAATAATCCAAGCTCAGTTTTGTCATCCTTGGTCACATTCAGTGAAAACACAATATACTTAGTATCAGCATAACCAAGCTAGATCTATTTTTAAATTCCAGGTTCCTAATCTGTAGCAAATTACGAAGGTGAAATTCTCAAACCACAAAGTAGCAGTTTAAGCTGGTGATGTTCCCCATAAGGCATTCTGATTAATATACCCCTCAGATGTTCTGAGGAACACTGCTCGTTTCAATGCACGTTACGTGTACCAAGGAAAGACTTTACAAGATCACCTCAATCAGCAAAAAAGGCCTTCATGTATTTACTGAACTCCCTTGTATTTTAAGTTGCACTAAATAATATACAGTCAACAACCCAAATCCAGTACTTGCCAGCTTTACTGTAGACATGTTTGCACAACTGTGGCATCACAACATCAACTCTGTATTTTGTAGATCACCTTAACAAAACAGAATCAGCCTAATGCACCCTATTCTCAAACTAAATACTAGGATTATCAAATCAACACTGACAGAAATTCAACAACTTTATGTCTTTCCAGAGCACACAAAGCAGTGCAGCTACCCACACTGATCATTTCTCCCGAGCAGTGGAATATCACCAAGACCCAGCTTTCTGATGGCAGGAACGACCATCCAATAAAGATAGCATATTCCAAAGTCATAGTACTTCAGAGTTACATCCGGAAGCTCTTTCATATCTGCTACAGTCTGGTGAACCCCCCTTTCCTTCCATGTTTTTTTTCAACATGGCAATAAAATGACAGTTCTCCTTCCCAAAAATCCTCTGCTCTGTGCAAAAACAATCCTCTCCTTGCCTAAACAATAGTAACTTAAAGAAATACATAACTTATGTCACCGAGTTGCCAAACAGTATAAATGTATTCAAGGAATGTATGTATGCTACTGTGCCACTGTCTGCCCTTTTTGAGAATGTCACATTAGAATCTTTTACACTTTCACATAAGGAACAATAGTGCTTTCTTTTGCTGTATGTACCTTGCTGGCTTAAGTCCTACTTAAGTGGGAAAGACAATGACGACTTGTATTTATACAGACACCAAAATGAAGCATCTGCATTTCATGTGACACTAAACAGCAGTTTCAACCTGTACCGTAGCAGAAGGATGAGGGAAAAAAAGTGGAATGTCCGATAATTTGCAATATGGCCAGTCTTCATTATTATTACAGCAGTTTGCTCTATGAACCCACTTTTAATCAATTCATGAAATCTCACAATCCTGCCTGCTTGAAGTTTGTTCTTTCCCCAAAGTACAGAAAACATGAAAACAGGAAGAAGCATAGTGGGTGTTGGGGACTTTGCCCTCATGTGAAATACATTTTTAGCTTTTTCTTGCTTCACCAAAGGCTATTTCACTTAATAGTTTTTAGCAAGTCACATTTAGTGAATAATCCAATTAAAAAAAGTTTTCATGTTACACACTTTCCCAGAACTGACATTTATCTGGGGTGAGTTGTGTATGGACACTGTCAAAACACTGTGTCAGTAACTGAGAAAACTGACTAGTTCACCAAATGGGCATATAATAAAGAAGATTTTACTATAAAAGTGTTTTACAGCAAACAATATTTAATTATCATATGTGCAACATATTTAATTTTCCCTCCACTAATAAGCTGCTTAACCATGACAAAAAGAGAGAAAAAAAATCTCATGTTCACACAATCCCTGAAGGAAGTAGGAAAACCCAGCAAACTAGTAGGAAACAAATACAGCAAACAAACTGCAGTTCCAAAGATGCAGATTTATTTCTGACAGATTTTTAAAACCACAGATAAATAATGAAAAGATTTCACATTTCCTTTGATGAAAAAGCTAAATGTAAGTCAAGAAGTTAGTCTGCTGTGAAAAGTTTAAGGGGATTCAAACCATATTAAATAGGGATGTCAACTTCTGTCTTTAACACAGACAAAAAAGGAAGGCAGTAAAACAGAAATTTAGATTTTAAATAAAAAAAAAAAATGATGTGTGCAAGGGGGTGGTGCAGTATGTGAATGGCACTTAAATATAGCACTCACTGCCGTTAAGGAAGGCATCACATACAACAGAAATAAAAGTTGTACCATGAAAAAGGCAACAAGCCAGAAAAGTGAGAATTCCAAAAGGAAGAAATTGTTTTAATTCCCATGACGGACAAAAGAATGAAAATGCTTTTATGTGACATGCTCAAAATACAGTAACTATGAAGTCCAGCATTAGTTTACATTTGAATGAGCACAAACCATAGCTATGTACTTTGAACTACATTTTTATCAACTGCATTCCTTTTGCCTGTAAAAGATTCATTGAACAAATGCACAAACTTTGCTACCACAACTAACTCAAAAAAAGGCAAAACAAGTGTAGATATCATTAAAGTCAAACTTTCACAAGCACCTAAACCAACAAGCAGTCTGAAGAGTGCTTTACACAGAGTGTTTTACTAATTCTGATAGCCAGTCTCACACTATTTGCTTGTTAACTTGAGTAACATATGTTACCGCAGTCCTAGATATGCGACAAAGCAACAACAGAGTGGAGGGGGGAAAAAGACATTCCTAGGACAGAGAGCCACACTGGGCTAAGTGGAGGTATGCAAAACAGTATTATTATTATTATTACTGACACTTTTGCTAAATCATGACACACTGAACAGCATCACTGTAAAACTGGGCGCTCTCTTTACTTTGGAAATGCAGCCATCTCACAGCAGATGTGCAGAAAGTCCCCCTACTAATAAGAACACCTTTTCAAAAGTCACTAATACACATTCAACTACATTTTTCTATCAATAGTTATTCTCCAAAGCCAACTTCACGCTTCTTAAGACAGAAGTGGCAAACTTCATGATACCCATGCTGACGGACAATAGAGGTATGACTGCTGAATCCTACACAAATGCACTTTATAAGCACTTACATGAGTGCATGGATCGTGCAATCCCTAATAGAACCAAGATGCTATCCTCCAAAAAAAGGAAGCCAATCTGGTGGTCCCCTTCCATAAACAAACTCTACAGCAGAAGAAAGAAACTGTTGCAAAAAAAGAGTAAAATCCCATGATTGGAGAAACTCCCTGGTCAGCTTCAGTAAGAAGCTGAGATCCCTCATAAAATCCTCCAAAGCTAGTTATGAAAACAAAATCGCCACTGACTCTAAAGACAACCACAAAGCATTCTATAGCTATGCCAAGAATCTCAATGGCAACACTCAGATCTGCTCTGAGTTACAGCACAATGGCACTAAATATACAGAACCAATGGATATTGCCAACATCCTGGCAGATAGGTTCAGTGCTAACTTTACCCCTCTGTCATCCCCTAAAGGGCCCATCCCTATACCAGAAGAATGCAAAGTTCCTGTAATCACGGCTGCACAGGTAAAAAACACACTATCCAAAGCCAAGAACACAGCATCCATGGGACCTGACGACATCCCAGGCTGTGTTCTACATGAACTACAGAACGAACTGGCACCCCACCTAAGTATCATGTTCAATCATAGCCTCACCTCACGCTATGTGCCCACTGAATGGCGCACAGCGACAGTTATCCCACTCCACAAAGGGGGAGCCACCACAGACCCCAGAAACTACCACCCCATTAGCCTAACGAGCCTGGTCTTCAAGGCTATGGAGCTTATCATCATGGAACTTAAACAATGACATTGGTAATCTCCAAACTCAGGACCCCACCCAGTTTGGGTTTGCAAAAGGCAGATCATGTCTCCTAAACCTGATAGACTTCTTTGAAGCAGTCACCAAAGCCATAGATGAGGGTAAGGTGGTTCACACGGCCTGTCTAGATCTCGTCAAGTCTTTTGACACCACCCCCCACTCTGGAATTATAGATAAACTCACTAAACTAGGTATAAATCCCTATGTCACAACATGGGTTGCCAACTGGTTCACTGACAAAACCCACACTGTGAAAGTAGCAGACTCCAAATCCAGCTTCAGAAAAGTGACAAGTGGAGTACCACAGGGTTCAGTCCTGGGTCCTCTCCTATTTGGTATCTACTTCTCTGAAGTACAGGCCAACACAGAAGTTCTTTGGCTAACGAAGTTCGCAGATGACTGCAAACTAGGAGCCATAATCAAAACTCCAAAAGATGTGGACATCCTACAAAAGGGCCTTGCTGAGACAGATGCCTGGTGTCAAAGCCATGGCCTCAAGCTCAATGCCAAAAAGTGCATTGTCATTCCTTTTGGTAAAAACTCAGTACCCATGAACTACCACATAGGTGGTAGCCTACTTAACACCGAAAGTGTGATAAGAGACCTTGGGACACAGGTGGACAGTAGTCTCTCCTTTGATAATCACATCGCCACAGCAGTCAGGAAATCCTTCTATGTGGCACACCTCATCACAAAAGGTTTCTCATCCAGGGAAAAAAGAGGTCATTGTTCCCCTCTACTCGTCACTCATTAGACCCATTATAGAGTACAATGCCACTTTTGGTATGTACTTCACAAGACATCTACAACAACTGGAAAGGCCACAGAAATACCTCACAAAGAGGATTACTGGCCTCAAAGAAATGCCCTATGCAGACCGTCTCAAAAAACTGCAGCTTTACTCCGTTGCATATCGTCTACTCAGAGGCGATCTCTGCCTAACACACAAAGCTATGTCAAACCCAGAGCTTTTAGACATGCTCCACTTAAAGAAATCCCAATCCCTACGAGCTACATGCTCTAGGGACCTAAACCTCATCACCACAATAAACAGAACATGCTGGAGGGATACATTCCTGTCCCAGAGACTTCCCATACTGTGGAACAAACTACCTATCTATATCAAACAAAGCTCCTCATTAGCACTCTTCAAGAAAAATTTTGATGATTGGATGGGAGATAGGAAATTCACCCCGGGGATCACTTCTGTGGCTCTGCTCGACAGTGGCACAGGAAAATAATTTTCTTGGGTGGCGGAAAGCCAGGGTACCTTTGGCTAGGCTTATATAGGCCCTAGGGCCAATAGCCTAGTACCTACCTATGATAAACTAGCTTTCCAACCAATGAAGAGGGAACCTATGTGTTAATAGCAAAATGTTTGAAGAATGAATATGCAAGCTATTATATCTCTATAGACTTCCATGCAACACCGATTCATCAAACTAGGTCCTAGAAAAATGGGATCTCTATCATCTAGGTACAGTCAAGTCAGAGCTGATTATAAAAAGATCAGGAGGTATAACCCCTACACAGTAGTTGAGACTTTGTCTTCCCTAGTATGCATTTTAATAGTCACTGATGTGTACATTTTTTTTTTTTTTTTGCTATAGCCTAAGTTAGTAATAACCGATTAGTGAAGCACTCACCAAGACAGCATGACTTCACACCTGTAAACTTCACAGCAAAAATGTGGACAAAGCTAAAAAAATTTCGGGGGGGGGACTGGACGACAAAGGCCCTAAAATAGGGACACTTTTTAAATATTGCTCTTACAAACTTAGAAAGTTGAAAGAACAGGTTTTGCATAAATGTCTTTCATTATTTTCTCACTTCAACCCTCAGTGATTTGCCAGAAAAAAAAATGTATGAGAAAAAGACCAAACATATGAGGTAAAAATATGGACATTCTGTGAAAATCTGTACTGTTGTGTGGTATGCATGACTGCATGATGTTTTGAGAAAACATTTTTTTTTTAATTTTTATATGTAGCTCTATTCCATGAACTCCTGCTTATTACATCCAGCTCTGATGCAGCAAAACCTCACTGAAAGATAAAGGGGATAACATTTTCATGTGGTATAGTTCTACTATTCGTCCTAACAGATTTTGACAAAAATGATGACGACTTATTGCCCAATTTATATTGAATTCCATTTGATTGAATATGCTTTCCACAAGCATAAAGTTTACCAGATTCTCTTACATTCAAAGTAATTGTTGATATAACTGGACTATACCACATGAAATACAAACATTTTACTAATGACAAAAAGGCGTTAAAAGTTAATGATTACAAACAGCACTGCACACTCAAAACTTCACTTTTTGAGAAATGGTACTTCTTAAAAGTAATGCATTTTCTGACTAATGTAATACCATGATCTAATGAGCTGTGGTGTACAAACTCAAGCGAGCAAATTCAGTCTACTGAATTCAGATTAATGCCTTACGAATTCTTTTCTACTTGCAAATGTATACTTGCAATGTACCTCATAACTGAAGGCTAGAAATCAAATTCTGTCTCAATAGTTTATCCATTAAGACTTCACAAAGGCATTACGAAAAAGTTGGCTACATTCCAAACAAAGACTGTGCTAGTAATGTGGTCTATTATACATTAAAGTATGCTGCTATAAAAAAAAAAAACTGCCAAGAATGCTGGACATATCAGATGATTAACGGAAACTGTACAACTTAAACTTTGAAGCAGAGAACTGAGGCAATCCCCCTCCATTAATAAAAAATAAACAGAACACTACTGTTTCAAAACATGCTTATGCATTCTTCTGCTTGTACAAAGCTAATCCCCTGGATTCTGTATGCCTTGCACGGAGTGCAGGATCAGTGGAGGAGCTCTAGCAGGCAATATGTCTGCCGTGCAATCCAGGAACAGCCTGCAGGGGTGTGCATGAGCGCTCCTGCACTAGTCCTGCACGGACTAAGCCTCTGTATGCAAATCACCCCATTTGCAGGAAAAATCCACGCAAATGAGGTGAATTTGCGATCCAGGAAGCTGGAAACCGGTCATGCTGAACTAGTGCAATCTGCAGAAATGTACTCGGTTAGTAACCAAGTACATTTCTGCAAAATCCAAAACGGAGCCGTGACAGTTCCAAATATAGGCTGCATATCAGTCAGGAAGCATGCCAATGGCCAAGTATAAGACGACTGGCATCGCAAACAACATAAAAAACATCAACTTTTATTTTTTGTTTAGACGATCTCGGCTGTTTAAGCGTAGGGCAGCGGCGTGCGGGATCGGGGGGAAAAGAACAAAATAAACCTAAAATAAGCATTCTAACTAAAATCACTATTCTGCCATGCAAGTCAATGGCAGGCAGAAGGCAACATGGCCAGTGAGTAGCGGTTGCTAAGGGGGGAGGCTCAGTGTGAGACATGTAACTATGCATTAGCAGGCAATCCTATGCAAATAAGGGGAATGATAGTGAATCCCAGTTTTCCTGAGCATGCTAGTCAGGTCCCAACAGTGTAAGAGTACGAATAGCTTGGTGCAAGCCTAGGAGTTAGCTGACATCATGGGGGGAGGTGTCAGGCATACTGTAAGCGGATTGGAGCCCTGTGGTTTGGGTTTGCTCCTATCTTAGCACAGCTAAGCTAGGGGGTGTGTCTGAATCTGCCTAGCACACGTTACATTGTCTAAGCAGGTGTGCGTGCCGCGCACCCGGTTTTAAAGGAAGAAAAAGAAAGTTAAATCAGGAAATAGCAGCACTGTGCACATTTGAGCACTCTGCGCGGTGCACCCCCGGGCTTAAACAGGAAGGCAATGGGAAGGGAAAATAGCAGTAGGAAGGTAATCAAGGAGAACTAGCATAGCTGACAGGTGAAATGTATCAGAATCAGCCAATTACACAGGCAGCAGCCCAGCCCAGAACACTACTATAAACTATGCAAACGCTTCCCCCTCTGTTTTTTCCCATACTCTACACCACCGGTGTATACAAGCGGGGAACTTTTAACAAACAGAACTACAAAATGAGAGGGGCTGCAGCAGGCAACATAGAACATGTAAAAAAGCAACAAAGGTACTGGAGAACATAAACAAAAGGCTTTAATAACGTGAAGCGCTTTTCATCCAGTACAGTGACTGGACTTCATCAGACAAATAACATAAACACAACATATCCTTTTATACTTAGTTAAAACCACGTGATTAACAAATCACGTAAATTAATCAGTTAAAAAATGTCAATTAGTCGTCGTTAAATACTAAATTCTACTAAGCAGCCTTAAAGATATATACCTGAAAATGTACATATGTAGCAGTGTTGAATCTTTAAACAACTAACATTTACAACAATTTCTTACTGTAAAATTATATGAATAAGGAGATATATAAATATAAACAAACAGGTAAATGCTGAAATTCAAAATACATTCATAAATCAATCATTTAGATATATATACATATATATATATATATATATATATATATATAGAATTCAAATATATATAACCAAATCATGTATATTTAATTAATTATAGTGCAAGAACGCATACCTTTTCACTATTCTATAATTGAACAACATGTGCAAGAGGCTGAGGGTGGTGAGGATGTGAATGCTGCTGATCAACCCCACAGTGAGGAGACAGAGAAGAGTGTACAGAACCAGGGTAACCTACCAGGGGCTACATGGGTTGGAGATAGTGGAGTGCTATAGGGTTGACAGGGACCTCCTACAGCAAATTGTTGAGCTGTGCCTGTCACGCCTGACACACCAAACTAACAGAGGGGAACCTATCCCAGTGGATATCAAGGTATGTGTAGGCCTAGGAATACTAGCCACAGGTACCTCCCAAAGCTCAACTGGGGATATCATGGGGATCTCACAGGCATCAGCATCCAGGGTACTCCACCAGTTCCTGGATGCCATGTCAGCACATGCCGGTGAGCACGTACATTTCCTCAACACCCGTGAGGTGTTGGCAAGCAATATGCGTCTCTTCCACCAAATAGCAGAATCCCCTGAGGTAGTGGGTGCTATAGATTGCACGCACATATGCATCAAAGCACCAACCGGTGATCAGGGTAGGGCCTACATCAACCACAGGGGCATCCCCTCCATCAACTGCCAAGTCGTCTGCGATGCCCAGGGCATTATAATGAATGTGTGTGCTGGCTGCCCTGGAAGCTATCATGATTCCCACATTTGGCATCTGACGCAGCTGTACCAGAGATTTGCCAATGGGGACATCCCCTGCGGTCACCTAGTGGGGGATGCTGGTTACACACTGGAGCCATGGCTGATGACACCCATCAGAAATGCACACACACACATGAACAAGAACACCATAATGAGGCACACGCACAGACCAGACTTATAATAGAGCATGTGTTTGGGATGCTCAAGTCACGGTTCCGGTGTCTGGACACATCCAGTGGAGCCTTGCAGTACACACCAGCTACATGTACCCAAATTGTTATGGTATATGCCATACTACACAATCTGATCCTGCGGAAACAGCTGCAGCAGGAACAGCACGGGACAGGGCCACACAGCCCCCCACCAATGCCAAGGCCTGCACAGGCACAGAGCGACTCGGAGGAGGAACAACCTGAGCCTGCCCCAGTAG
This sequence comes from Protopterus annectens, assembly GCF_019279795.1. Lineage (NCBI taxonomy): Eukaryota > Metazoa > Chordata > Ceratodontiformes > Protopteridae > Protopterus > Protopterus annectens. The sequence goes on from NC_056735.1 coordinate 515,066,469, forward strand.
GCAGATGGAGGCATGCCCAGTATGCCGAGGCCATGGCAAAGAGACAACGCATAACACATACACTGGCACGGTAGAGACCTAGGGAATGACACTTCTCTCTGACTCGCACATACAGTAAAAGGAATGCCAAACATGACACTACCTGTGCTCAACCATGTATAGGGAGTGTACTATGTGCATCCGACATAGGCAGCTCTCCAGCACCATCCTCAATCCTGGCACACTCACAAGATAAGTCAATCAACCTACCAATTGCCAAATGGAGTAGAATGGTGTCATTACCTGTATCTATGGTATGGATGTAAGCATGCAAGGGAATTGGGTGGCTGAATGTTATGGCAGCAGATATTAAACACCCATAGTGGCACCATGACATCTGTAACACATACTGGAGTCACCATAGTAGCCAGTACTACACAGGGTGACAAAACCCACTGCAGGAAATGTGCTGGGCAACATGTGTGTCCATATGACTCACACAAGCCAGTCAGGGAGGGTCACATACCCAACAACAGTCTCAGCCAGCAGGACAGGTGTAGACAAACCCAAACAGAGCCTGTGCTATGGCCTCTGAATGATGCCCATGGGTAACCCCCCTCCCAGGCCTACACAGACTACAGCAGGTCAGGCAGTGGGATGTTAGTTCTGATGGGTAGGAAGTCAGACACTAATATGTAGGGAAACAAAAGCTAAGACCTGCAGTACACTGATATGCCTCTAGTCAGTATAATAGGTTAGAATACAGAATGAAATGGAGTACCTGACATACCAGTACAGTCATAGTAAATGTGTGCATGTGCCAGGTGTGCTCCCCATCCTATTTAGATATGTAGAAACAGTAAGGTGTGCCCCCAATCCTGTGTAGAACTGTAGTAACAGGCAGGTGTGTGCCCCCCAATCCTGTGTAGAAATGTAAAAACAGTCAGGTGTGGTCCCCCCACAACCTATGTAGAAATGTAAAAACAGTAAGATGTGCGCCCCCACTCCCATATAGACATGTAAAACAGTCAGGTGTGCCCCCCCAATCCTGTGTAGAAATGTAGTAACAGTCAGGTGTGCCCCCAATGCCTATGTAGACATGTGGAAACAGACAGATCTGCCTTTCCCCCAATCCAGTGTAGAAATGTAGTGACACTCAGGTCTGCCCCCCCCCCCAATCCTGTGTAGACAAGTAGTAACATGTATGAGTAGGTATTAAACGAGTGGAGCACAGATGGCCAGAGGTGGCCAAGGTAGCAGGATAGGTTGTAGCATTTGCACAATATGCAGGTCTGAGTGTGTTAGGATGGTGTGTGTTTCATAATATCTGAGACTGGTCAGTATGTATGCATGTTGAGGTAAGACCTGGTGGCCATTGCCCACTACTATTGATAACAGGGACAAGCCCTCACAACTGCAGTGCCAAAGACAATCCCCACCAGTATAACACATGCAAGCAGTAAGGCATTGTAAATGTATGGTGGTAATATGTGTCACCATCTGAAAGACTTGACATGGCATGGCTGTTGGGCTAGATATACAAGCAGTACACATGGGAAAGTACCCCAGACATACAGTATATATTGTGTCACTGTGAAATGGTGACACCCTTGGATATGTACATATAGGTATGCATCACAGTAACAGGACCTGTAGTAGGGGATACCGGTGATGTCTGCCTGAACACCTGCAGATCACAAAGGAGGTAGTACTGATGTATTGGTAATCAGTTGATGTACCCGTACATGCCAGCATAACTGTAATGCCCCATGCATATGTGTGTGTCATATGCAAGTAGTGTCCATAGCACAAATGCACCCAGATACACAAACACCACCCACAGGCACCTCTCTGGCAATATCCCTGCTGTGGGGAATGCGTACAGTACGATCCCACCTGTATATGGCAATAGCGGAAGACTGCAGCATGCAGTGCAGATGTCCCAAGCTGTAGGTAGCACCCTGCCAGCATCCACACCACCTGATCAAGACTGACAGAAGGTATTAGGATGAACAACTATCACATCTACCCTGTCATCCCAGGGGAATATACTGTATGGTGGTCTGGGACTGTAGGACTCACACATGCCACATATGTCCTATGAGGGAAATGAAGTCAGTAACTCGCCTGCCACATCTGGCCTGCATCGACACCTAATGCCCCACAGGTGCCTGCCAAAGGCCTGTGTCTCACACGTACTGCCAATGCATGTTATGTCACGCACACCCAAACAACATAACACACTTCATTTAAGCCATATGCAAGGCCATGTGGACAAACCACAGTAAAATCTCCACCATGTCCCACTGCATGAACTAACACTAACACACACACACCTGTGATGTGGTGATACCATTATGGAAAGTATTGCAGAATGTATGCATAATGTATGGAAGAGGTTAGAATAACAGAGGGGGGTGTAGGAGCATGGGCAGCATGGAATGTGCATGGTCTGACACCAAGCTGTGTGCACACTATCCCTGGCTGCAAACACATAAATGGGTGGCTACACACCTGCCCATACACCACAATAGAGTAAATGTCCTGAGCCATGGCCCCTGCCTCTGGCTAACATGTGCAAATCTGTACAGCTGTGAGGCATTGCCACAGCAAGATAAGGCCATACTGCCATGTTGATGGGCGGAAAAGTATGGGATCCTCTGCCAGCACTGTACCAAGGTGCTGAACAGGATACACAAACCCAGCACCAAGTGTCTGCAGCTCCCCCTCCAGAATGGCATAACTTACCATGAATACGTAGGTGTCTGCCCACAATACCGGACACAGCTGTAGTCACCCTTGCCCCATAAGTCATCACTGTGAGCAAGAATGTCCACCTGACAGTACATGAGGACAGAAGACATCACTGTGTATAACAGTACACGTCTGAATATCTCTGCTAACAGCAGGTCCATGGAGCTGAAGCAGCACAGACACAATCACCTACAGTACACACTATCCCCTGCACAGTTTGTCCCCATATTGCCAAATGAATGACAGATAACCTGAAGAAATAGTATGCTACCTATAGGTGTACAGCACAAATGTCTGCACTGCAGGACAAACTACCTGGAATTGATCCACACATTCAATACAGAAGGGCATACTGGGCATGCTCACACACTTAAACAAATGAAGGCCATGTCTGCAAACAACAGTGGACGGGACATATCCGGCATTTGCAGATGTTAGTGCAGACACTCCTCAGTATGCAGCACTCATGCTTTGCACACACACTGGATAGGAATACAGCCATATATCCAAGGACAACACACTATAATAAGCTAAAAGTAGACGTACAGAGATGTATGGAATAGAGTGACTGTCACAAGGGGCCATCCATTATGAGGCCTGTCCCACCCATCACACAGCCAAATGGCTTCAATCACATGAGGTTCGGATGTCACTCACTTTTGACCTTAGCCACTGGCATCTGTCAGCATGATGGACTATGTGGTGCAAGTGCTAGCTGTGCAACATGACTGTACAAGGAAGTAGTCATCTAGCAGCTGTATAAATGTACCTGTAGAATATAACCCTGTCTGTGCCCGCATGTGGTGTGTCAACCTCTAGATGAATGGGTTATGGTCCATGCACACACACACTGACCTCCCCATAGCTGTACTATGACAAGCCTGCTGGGGTCATTCACTTTGAAATACACCCTTGTGAAAGGTGTAGGCCAGTAATCTCTGTACCGCTTCCTATAACTGTGTACTGGTGTAGTGTGATAAACTAGTTAGGTAGGAGTTCTAATCCCAGACATGGAAGTGTGTGTGTGTGTGTGTGTGTGTGTGTGTGTGTGTGTGTGTGTGTCGCACCATCTGTAGAGAGGGCAATGCATTTTAGGTTAGTCACACTCACAAAAAATCAAATGCCCTACTTTATCAAGGCTGCTGATGTCATACACTGTGAAATACATCTTTTGGAAAGCTGTAGCCCCGTAATCTCTGTGGTGCATCCTATACCTGCATACTGCTGCAGTGTCATAAACTAGTTAGGTAGGAGTTCTAATCCCCGACATGGCAACTGTGTGTGTGTGTGTGTGTGTGTGTGTGTGTGTGTGTGTGTGTGTGTGTGTGTGTGTGTGTGTGTGTGTGTGTGTGGAGAGAGCTATGCTTTTTAGGCTAGTCACACTCACTACAATCCAATTGCCCTACTGTGTCAAGGCTGCTGTCATACACTGGGAACTACACCTTTCGGAAAGGTGTAGCCCAGTAATCTCCGTGGCATGTCCTATAACTGCGCACTGCTGTAGTGTGATAAACTAGTTAAGTAGGAGTTCTAAACCCAGACATGGCAAGTGTTTTTGTGTGTGTGTGTGTGTGTGTGTGTGTGTGTGTCTGTGTACGGAGCAATACATTTTAGCCTAACCACACTCACTACAATTCAAATGCCCTACATTGGCAATCCTGCTGTCATTCATTGTGAAATCTGTGCATCTTATAGCAGCTCCATGCTGTAGCGTGATATAGAACTCTGTTAGGGTTTCTATACCCACACATGTCGGTTGTGGATGTTTTGTGTGTGTTTCAATGTCTGTGTACGGAGTAATGCATTTTAGCCTAGCAATACTCACTACAATTCAAATGCCCTACTTTGGCAATCCTGCTGGTGTCATCCAATGTGAAATACACCTTTGGGGAAGAAGTACTCCAGTAATCTCAGTGGCATGTCCTATAACTGCGTAGTGCTGTAGTGTAATAAACTGGTTAGGTAGGAGTTCTAATCCCAGACATGACAGGTGTGTGTGTGTGTGTGTGTGTGTGTGTGTGTGTGTGTGTGTGTGTGTGTGTGTTTAACTCGAATCCTGTGTGGAGGAGCTTGTGAGTGTGTAACAACTAGGCTCAATGTGGAGCGGGTTTTTTAAATTTCTTATATGGTGGCCCTAGTATATATCACAATGTCCACCATACAGGGATAACAGATGTGAAGTAGCAGAGAGGCTGGGGTGCAAATCCATACCCATACATGTGACATCAAGGCCAGGCAAAGTTAGCAACCCTAGTATTACCCAGAGAACACTCTAAACCCATGTCTCATACAACACACATTTGCCTGGGCAACAGCCACTATGTTGGTTGCACCCTCCATATTGTCCACTGATAGTAACTATGGTGTGATTGCAGTGGGCTACAGAGGGCATGGCACCCTGTCCATCGATCCAATAGGCACATACATGCCGATAGTACACCTTCCTCATGTTCCCCACCGGATACCTGCAACACCTGTGGTGCCATCAAATGTGACCCACAAAGGACATAACATGCCTGAAAACATGCCCTGTATGGGCAGATGCCACTGACATCAGGGAATGCCGGTATAATGCTATCAATGTAAGTGCAGGGTAAACCTGCTGTCCATTACCAGTTCCCACCACATGAGGCCAGGACTGGCACATCCAATGATAATCTGTGTACACATGGGACAGACACCCCAGGTACAGTTCCACATGTCACTGTACATGCATGTGGGAGGTGTGCACATCCCAGACACCATCCATGTCATGGACTAAGGAACACATACATGGCAAGCAATGCACAGAATTGGCCACACACAATAGTCACCCAGGTGACTGGATGGTGAATACAATACCCACCTGTGTGGGCAAATCCTGAAACTACACCCCTGAGCCACAATGCAGACCAGTGTTATGTTGGCTGATGCCAAGGTATACCCATCACCTAGCCTTGTATAGCTGTCTGGCACAGTCGACCACTACACACCTGTGAAGCAATGCACCCATGCATGTCAGTACCGCCACCCTGTGTGTGTTGTATGACTCGTATGATCACACTCACTACAACCCCCATTGGCATACTGAAGCATGCTGTCCAATGTCAGACACCTCCACATACCCTTTGCCCATATAACCTCTGTATGACCCCTGTGGTGTATGTAGGTTTTTCCAGGTGAAGGACAGGGCATCCACTCTCCAAGCTTGTTTGTGGGGAGTCCTTGTGCAGAATTTGTCCAATTGGTAGTTCTGGGGGGAGGCAAACAGGTCTATCTCTGGGCTCCCCCATTTGTTTCTCAACATGATGAATAACTTTGGTTCCAGTTTCCACTTGTGTGGGTCCATGAGATTTCTGCTTAGGTCATCTGCCAGTGTATTTAGCTTTCCTGGCAGGAATTGAGCCTGTAGGTGCACTTGGTAGCTCAAGGCTGTGTTCCACAGAGCCATAGCTAGTCTGCAGAGAGGGTATGAGTGGGTTCCCCCCTACTTGTTTATGTACCACATAACAGTGGTGTTGTCCGTCTTTACCAATAATTGTCCTGGAAAAATGGGGTCCTTCATGGCTGTCAGAGCATACTGTACAGCTAACATTTCTTTTTGATTGATATGCAGGTGCATTTGACTTAGGTTCCATTTGCCCTGAATGCATTGCCCTGCCAAGTGAGCCCACCAGGCATAGTCTGATGCGTCTGTTGTTAGGGTTTGGGTGGCAGGCAGTAGAGTGAATGGCAGTCCCTTGTTTTGGTGGCAGGGCGCTGTCCACCAAAGGAACTCTATCTGTAGACAAGGTATGATAGGAATCACTGATTCTAGATTCTGAGAATGTTGACACCATAGGCTTTTTAGATACCATTGTAGCTTCCTCATATGCAGTCTTGCATATGGAATTAGTAGAATGCAGGAGGCCATGAACCTCAGGGCTTGCAGAATCTTTCTTGCAGATAGCTGGGTCTTTGTGGCCAGTAGTTTGAAGTAGGCTGTCAAATTAACTTTTTTCTCTGGCGTAAGGTAGGCCCATCTGGGAAGTTGTATTCAAGCTTGCTCCCAGGAATACAATTTGTTGGCAGGGTACAAGATGTGATTTCTTTTCATTTATGATGTACTCCAGAGACGTTAGCAATTTATTTACAAATGCCAGATGATTTAGTAGTATGTCCTGGCTTTCTGCCTGAATTAGACAATCGTCCAGGTATGGGTATATTTAAATATTTCTTTGCCTGCAAAATGCAATGACTGAAGCTAGGCACTTTGTGAATACCCTGGGCGCAGTAGATAAGCCAAAGGGCAGTGCAGAGAACTGAGAGTTCATGTAGCCTGCTCTGAAGTGTAGGTAGCTTCTGCAAGATTCTCTTATTGGGATGTGCAGGTAGGCTTCCTCTAAATCCAGTGTTGCCAACCAGGCATCTTTGCCTAGCATGGGAAGCAGCTGATGGAGAGTTAGCATCTTGAATTTTGGATTACCAAAAATGTGTTTAGGATAGACAGATCCAGGATAGGATGCCAGGAATTGTCTTTTCTGGGTACCAGGAAAAGTCTTGAGTAGAAACCTTGCCCCCATTCTTCTTCTGGAACAGGTTGAATAGCCCTGATGCTTAAAAGAGAGAGAACTTGCTTTTGAGCCTCTGCCCACTGATTTGGGGGCAGGTCTGGTCAGCCGTTTGGGGCTGGCAAGGAGTGAAAGTGGAATCTGTATCCTTGGGAAACTATATATAAATCCCATTTGTCCTGGGTAATGAGTTCCCAATTTTTTGCATGCAGGGCAATCTTTCCTCCTAAAGGAACAGTCAGTTGAGCAGGGCTTGGAAGGTTTAAGGTTAAGTCACTGAGACAGTTTACCATAGGGGGGAGTCTTACTACTCCCTGCTTTGGAGGTGGGAGCCCCCCACTGCTTAGGTCTGTGAGTACCTTGGGACTGAAGCGTGGGTGTTTGATTCTGGGTTTGGACTGAGAAGGCCTGGAAGAGGCAGAAAAGGACCAATTCTTAGAGGGCCAATGCCTACTAAATATGGGAAGTTGTACTTGCAGGAAATATTTAACAGTTTGCATAGATTTAGCTTTTCCCTCCATCTTTTTAAGTACTTCTTCTGCTTTGTTGTCAAACAGGCGGTCTTGGTTTAAGGGAGCATCCAGTAATTTAGCTTTAACATGATCTGGCAAAGACTGATCCTTAAGCCAAGCATGCCTTCTAAGTACAGACCCAGTGACAGCAGCCCTGCAAGATGCCTCTAATGAATCAAAACCACATTGCAAAGTATGTTTTCCAACCTGTTCAGCAGAATGCATTAAATCCTGTAATACTTTATTTTCAGCACAGTCAGGAATCAACATAATTTTCTTTTCTGTTTAAGCAATAAAATAATATGCTGCTGATACTTTAACATATGAAACTGGCATTTTAAAGCCCTAGTGGCAAAAGTAGCAAAAGTGTACATCTTCTTTCCCCATCTATCCAGTGCCCTGGAATCTCTATCAGAGGGGGTAAGATTTTTGGCAGTAGTAGCCTTAATGTCTTTGGGTCCCTGTGAAATGGTCTCAGGATCTGCAGTAGGATTTTTAAAGAGGAACTTGTGAGAGTCAGGTACCCTGTAATACCTATCAAGTTTTCTGAGAGCAGGAGGTAAAATGTCAGGGGCCAGGCAAGATTCCGAGAAGGCATCATCTACAATGTCCAGTACAGGAGGGATAGCTAAAGGCCTGTGTTGAGGCAAGAATAAGAATTTTCTAAGCCTCTTTTTGAAGTCAGAGTAATCCTGGCTTTCCCAGCAGAAATGCTCCCTAAGAGTATGCAAGTTTTCACCAAAAGAGAAATCCTCTGGAGGAGAAGCAGAGGGAATGGAGTCCTCTGCATCAGAATCCTCATAGGTAACTAAGGGAAAATCCTGGTCATCAGATAAAACAGAAATTTCAGAATCCTGATCAGAAGAATCAGAAGGAAAATCAGTCCTAGGTCTCTTAAAAGGGGAAGGGTGGCTTCCCCTGATTAGAGTAATAAGGTCCTCATCCATTCTTATCGTTTGTTTTTTAGTCATAGGGGCCTGACCATGCAGTCTGGGTGTCAGCTTTTTAGGCATAGATCGAGTTTTAGGCCTTGAAGAAGAAGATGGCGTTGGTTTAATATGCAAGTCAGTAGGCCTGAATACACCTTCAGAAGCCGGTGCCTGCACAGCGGCTCCAGACCCATCCAAGTTAGAGACATCCGCAGGTTCCACAGTTGAAGAAGCATCTTGTGGCATACCGGACTCTGAATGGGTCTCAGTAGAGGCCTGCAAATCTGAAGTAGCGGGTATCACGGTCTGTGAAAGTGCCTCTCTGAGTACCGGTGAACTGGCATCTAGCTTAGGAGAAGCGTCGTCGGCAGCTTTGGACCTATGCGGTCTGTCTCTATATTTATCTTTGCGTTTTTTCAGAATGTCGGTAGTCGGGTGGCTTACCGAAGCTATTTCTGGATAATTGAACAGAGTACCAAAATATTTGGATGCGAAAATGAACCGACGACGAATAGTACGAGGTTTGAATAAGGCACAAAACCAACAGCGAGGTACATCGTGGTCTGAGCCTAAGCAAGGAATGCAGTACGACTGAAAATCTTTAAGAGGTATTTGCTTTCCACAAGAAATACAATTGTTAACTTTTACTGACATCAGTTTAGAGCAAAAAAAAGGATCCCCAACTGGGTACTTAGCTTAGTTGAAGACTTCGGAAAATGAAAATTTCAGGAGTCGGTCGACCGGCACTTGTGAACTGCTTCTGCTTCGGGCACCGCACGGGAAGAAAGACTGATGGCATCGGCTGCATGCTTTATAACCCTGACTACCGGACTTCATGGAAGATGAGACAGCAACCAACGCAGGACCCAAGACTTTGATAATCAAGCTGACTGAGGGCTACTGCAAGCAGATAACCCAAATGTTATGACTGCAACAGTGAAACACGAAGAACATCTGCATAGAAATGTGATAGCACTACACAGTTGTCAGGGGTTTGATACCCTGTAATGGTAGGTGTGTGACACAAACATGCTTCAGCTTTACTCTACCACCCCTCCCAGACTTTACTTTGCCTCTGTCTGTCTCTCGCACTCCCTCTCTGGTGGATGTGGAGACCTACACCTGCTTTGCTTAGGCTGCAGCATGTGTACTGTTAAGTGATGCCCATGATCAGCTGATGGCCTCTGCACGAATTGCAGCCCTCCTCTAGCTGACTGCATGTGGAACAGCTGTGGTAACATTACCATAGCCGATTGCATGGAAACACACTCCAACATCTAGGAACATCATGTTGGTGTTGGGCCTTTTCATTCACTGTGAGCAGGAACTAGATCTGTTGTTTGGCAAACAGCATAACAGATGGATTGGGGATTTACCTCTAACAACATACACTGTGGAAACAGGCCAACACATAGGAGGGGGATGTGCCTGACCTGACTACAGACTGTAAGTGCTGCTATACTGCAATTGGAGTAATGTTGGTTTAACAGGCTGTGTGTGGATATGGCTGTCCTACATGTTTTAATACCTGTCATGTCAGTGCTATGTTTATGAGGAAACCCCATCAGTAGGGTCATCTGCAGACTAAGCAGTGTGTGGTGCCTTTTGTTACCCACAGAGCACTTATTTGTGAACTGCTGAAGACAGTGAGAGGATTGCAGTCTGTAGATGGTGACAGCCGTGAGAGTTACTGACTTCATTTCCCTCATAGGACATATGTTGCAACAAACCCTGTTACAAGAGTAAATGTATGAGGTTATCACAGCAACATGTCAATAATGGCCCTGTGTTTGTGCCTCCAGCCACAACTCTGCCAACCTTTGTACATATGTCATGCAGAAAGAGGTGCATATGTGCTGTACACCATATTTACTGATATATCTGAGAACAAGCTAGTGAGATATCAGACTGCAACACGTTATGTATTTGATATTTGATGACATAATCTGGACATTCTGTGGTTTTCTGTACAGTACTGAGGTCTGTGTACCTATGGTGATTGTCGACAATGTGTGTATTGTGAATATGTACGTTGGCCTGTGTACAGACTGTGGTAGATGCCATTGTTCTTGGTCCTGTTCTATCTGATGTTGCATGCTGCTCCACTGTATGTTACCCTATTGGCTTACCTGTTTGTAGGGCCAAGCACACACATATCCCATACCACAGACAGGCATCGGATCACACTGTAGTGGCCCAGTATATGTAGGGTTAGTGTGTGAGTGGCACATATGAGGATGATGTTGAACAGATAGTCAATATACTGTAACACGCTAGCTTACCATATGTGGCTGTGGCTGTGTTCACATTGGTTGTGGTTATGCACTTTCACACAGGTGTCCATTACTCTGTGCTGTGACATGCCTGTAGAGCCTGCTATATATGCAGGTACATGTGTATTCCCCCATAGAAAATGTAGGCCAGTGTTGATCCTGTCTGCGTGTAACCTACATAGTGCTTTGTTACATGCCTAGCAGCTTAGTGTACTTACCCAGTGAGATGTCATGCCCAGATACTTGCCAGATGTACTGCTGCCGAGTCACCATAACAGTCATGTATGCCAGACAAAGCAGTGGGATGCTGTACAGATGTATGTCAACAACTAGTGGGTAGTATGTGGCCATGGCACCTCTGTACCAGTGGTTATTGTGTGTCAGGACAGACATGGGTGTGTGAATGCATAACCTATGGGGGCATATGTATACCAGTAGTTACGTGTTATACCCATCTACATGGCTGTTAACAACCACATTATCAGGCTTGGTCCACATGTCTTGCACTAAGGGGTTCTGTGTCTCTTTTTTGATAGTCACATCACCACAGTAGTCAGAAGTCCTTCTACGTGGCACACCTCATCATAAAAGGGTTCTCATCCAGGAAAAAAAAAAGAGGTCATTGTTCCCCTCTACTCGACACTCATTAGACCCATTATAAAGTACAACGCCCCTTTTGGAATGTACCTCACAAGACAGCTGCAGCAGCTGGAAAGGCCACAGACGTACCTCACAAAGAGGATTACTGGCCTCAAACAAATGCCCTACACTGACCGCCTCAAAAAACTCCAGCTTTACTCCTTCACATATCACCCACTCCAAGGTGATCTCTGCCTAACATATAAAACTATGTCAAACCCAGAGCTGTTGGACAGGCTACACCTAAAGAAATCCCAATCCCTCCGAGCTACACTCTCTAGGGACCTAAACCTTGTCACCACAATAAACAGGACATGCTGGAGGGATAGATTCCCGTCCCAGAGACTTCCCATACTCTGGAACAGGCTATCCATCTATGTCAAGCAAAGTTCTTCATTAGCACTCTTCAAGGAAAATCTTGATGAGTGGATGGGAAATAGGAAATACACCCCGGGGATCACTTCTGTGTCTCTGCTCAACAGTGGCACAGGAAAATAACTTTCTTGGGTGGCGTAAGCCAGGGAACCTTGTTGGCTAGGCTTATGTAGGCCCTTGGGGCGATAGCTTAGTACCTACCTATGAACCTATACCTCTGGACTGTCCAGAGTGTGTCAGACTGTCCACATATATTGGCTATATCTCTGCTGTAGTCCACAGGAGCATTACTGTGCTAGCAGTGCTACTGTACTATGATGTCCTCGGGATGGCTGTCAGTAGCCAATGGTGCACATGTTAAAAGCAGATGTGACCTCCCACACACACCATGTCTGTGAAGAAAATCCCTATTACAGTAACAATAGTCTACAAATATACCTGCTGTACATACCTGACAACCCCCTTGCACTACAAAGTTGGTAAGCAGGTAGCATTACCTCTTACAGGAGAACCGGCACACTCAGGCCAGCTAAATATTTGTAGGAGGTTCCAGAACTACAGACAGAGTGTGAGTAGAGTTGTGTTATGCTTTGTATAGTACTGGTGTTACAGGGTTTGTGTGCACATACTAGTTTACCTTGGAATGCAGTCTGTCTGCATAGCTCTCAACTGTGGGCCTATCCTCTTGGCAGCCAGAGGTGTGCCCATCATGTTTTGTCTGTCCACCACACAGGTCCTGTGTCAGATATTTCACTGGCAGTGTGTGTGTTGAGTGCTATCAGTACATGGCTACATCCATCTATGTTTCTATCCTCAAATCCCTGTCTAAGGATATGTTGCAGACTATCCTGTAACACCAGTGACTTGCATAGTGTATGGCAACAGTTTTCTACATACGGGCATGTGTTCCAGCCTTTGTCCTCCACTTACATACCAAACTTTGCACATATTACATGCTGTCAGGGCTTGTTTTGTAGTGGGCTGTGAGTATATCACACTGCCATTCCTACCATCAGTCCACTGCTGTTGTATCCCCCACACATACGGTGGGGTTGGGACCATATATGTGTGGGCTTCACCTACACAATATATGTGTGCCCTTATGCACTCCAGAGGCCAGTGTATGTAACAGTGATATACGGCCCTGTATTATTGAGTCTGGGGGGTGCACTATAAATAACCTAGTCTGTTGTGTGCCCTTATGCACTCCAGAGGCCAGTGTATGTAACAGTGGTATATGGTCCTGTATTATTGAGTCAGGGGGGGTGCACCATAAATAACCTAGACTGTTACAAAATGTGGGGGTATCAGGGATGAGCTGCCTTAAGGTATCTGGATGTACAGTACCATACAACTCACCTATATTTACATTAGTTACATAAATTGGGTTAATGTAGGCCTACTGCCTCCTGCCATACAGACTGTTTATCAGCGTGCTTGTGATGGCATCAGTTACGCCTTGTTATGTAACAGTTACATCCCATTTGGTCAACTGAAGTCTTTAGCACCTAGTGATTGTTTACAAAGTGTAGATAAAGGCTGCTGAACTATATACACCTGCATCACTTACTGTTGATTGTTTGGTATCCTGTGGCCCAGTCTGTCTTTACTATTGTACTATTTGAAGGGCTTGGCCTGGACAGCAATGGTTGTGAACCTTTCCAGACTACTGTATTAGTGTAACTGTTTCACAGTTGCATTACTCTGTTTATATGGATGTCAGTGTCTGAACAGCTATACAACATGGCATATAAAACTAATAGTACACAGATAAAGGTTTTCCATTTATGCAAACATGTGTGGTGTTATATCCTATGACCTCTCTGTGGGTATATGTTGCAGGCAACGATTGTCATTTGTATGGGTGGCTCATACAGTGTCTAGTTGTTAAGGTGTTAACTGTAGGCACAGTGGCTGTTCCATATTGTGTGCCCCTTCTACATATGTATCTTATTGTACATATCTCTGCTTGTGTATGTGTAGTCACATGTATATCGATATATATATATATATATATATATATATATATATATATATATATATGTATATCTGTATCTGCATATATGTGTCTGTGTATACACATATCCTGGGGATGTTGATAGCTTCCACATTGTACATTTCCTATGGGAGCCAGACTGTACTGCATGATATGTTACCGATACCAGCCTGACATCATACAGGTGGGATGTAGTACTGTTAACATCTTGTGCCCATGTCGTGCCATGTCCTGGTTATGGGATCTGCAACACTCGGTAGTGTATTGCAGGGCAGATGTGTTTGGCTGTGTGGGGGCTATACCTATTCATACAAGACGTATATTGTTTGGGTCCTCTCAACCCCATTAACGGTGCATGTGGACATATATGTTTTAGTTATTTTCCCATTGTTATCTACACATGTATGTCCATATATACCTATATAGATATATATATCTGCTTACATATATATAACTATGTCCGTATTTACCTACATAGATATATATCTGCTTACATATATGTAACTTGCTGTGTATATTTAGACATATAGATGTAGACATATATATCTGTAGATGTAGGCATTTGCATGTATATATGTTGATATATATATATATATATATATATATATACATATCTGTTTAGATATTAATATATTTACATACACACATACATCTAAATGTTGGAATACATTCTCTGTACTGTTGAATGACTGGGCTGGATGATATGTTTTTGAAAACATCAGGGTTATGTATATCTGACATGGCTTAGTGGCAAATCACTTTGGCTATGGTGTGCAAGTTCCCGGGTTCAAGCCTTGCAGAGGCTGTTTATTTTGTTGCTGGGCACAATACGGGCCATTGGACACAGACTGATTAAGGCACTTTAAAGCAGTTGTAAGTGGGTTTGTGCGGAGGTATGCACTGCTAACTTCTGGTTACAGTTTCTTATACTAAGTTAGCTTCTAAATTGCTTAACCTGTGTAGGCATTGCTTACCCCTGTGCAAACAGGCTTAAACCCACTTACTACTGCTTAAAAGTGCTTACTCCCGCTTGCCCCTGCGCAAATTTTTTTAAAAGAAAAGAAAAAGGGGTTGATAGGAAAGTGGTGGAAAAAGGGGCACAAAGAGGGAAAGACAGTAGGGAAAATAGCCAGGGATGTGCAGGAAGGGTGTAGGGAAGGTCCATAGCTGCCTATTTCTTTTACAGCAACAGCTGTGCATATACACTGAATTTGGAGGTAGATTTGGACACTCAAACCCCTGGGAGGGGGTGAGGACAACAAAAATAAGTTGTGATGCCAATTAGACTGGATTACATGTGTCCAGTGGACACGTGTGCGAAATGGATATCTATGTATGAGGCGAGATTTTTTTGTGGGAACAGATTGCCTTTTTCTTTTTCAGGTGAGAGTGGGATTTTGGGGAGGGGTAGTAGGTATATATGGGGAGGTAGGTTAACAGACAAGACAAACAAGACGCATACAGGGGCGGTAAATGACACATATGGGAGGTAAACACCTTGATGGGGAGGGGTGTTGGGAAATCGGAAGCCCATGAGCCCCCTAGTGTAAACAGTGGGACTGAGGTCCCCACCCATGGGTCACCACTGCACCTTCACAGCCCCGAAAGTGGCTGTGCTGGGGGCTGAGTCGCAGAGCCAGGCTGACTCTCTAATCACGACATGCTGCCCTTGAGCTGACGTAGAAGATCATCAAACTGCTGGTTGATCTCTCTACGCACCACAACCCCAACCTGGTGATGGGTGCCTGTCCACGTCCACTCCCAGGAGGGCGAGCCTCATCCCCTGAGGTGGTTCCACCCAAAGGTGGTGCAGGACCAATGGACAGAGAGGTCCCAGGTTGGCCAGCTGAGGTGGGACAGGTGGATCCGCTGGGACCGGCCTTCCCAAGTGTGCTATAGTGTTTAGATTTCATCAACATATGTGGGTTAGTAATAGTCAACACATTCCAGGGTTAGGTACAACAACATGCATAGATATTCCCATTAACCCAGACACCAGATACGGAACAGATGCATAGCAAACAGAACACATGCATATATGGGACCACGGTGGTAATAAGAACAGCATGCAGGTACATTGATGGCACCATGCCACCAATGTTGGAATAATTCAATATAGCACATGCATGGGAACCATTAATATATTTATCAAACAATTGGACAGTATCAGAACATAGGTGACATTACATACCAATTGGGATGGTATGTTGATTATTGTTGGAGATATGGTGGGTGGGGGGAGAAAGATGTCAATTAACAACTAGTATATTCCTGCAGTCCACATTAGTTTCCTAGTTAATGCTGTTATCTGTACCTTACAAGTCTTACTACACTACCCTACAGCCTTAGTTTGGACAGTGATATGGCTGTCGTCATCATTACACATGAACTGGTTTTACCTGCAGTATACACCTCTTACCTGGTATACCTGTGAAGGGAATGTTTGTTAGCACTAACTAACTGTTTCTACAGATACTCCCGGATTCCAGGTTGATGTTGTGCACATAGCTATCCAACTCTTTCTGCACAGACTCTGACCATGTGTTGACCACATGCTGGTGTGCCAGGACATATCTAGAATATTGCCCTCTTCCACCTTTAGTGACCTGACACACACATATACATGCTTTTCTACACAGTTATACTATGTAGCACAGTGTGGGTGACAGTGATCAGTGATACTTTATTATTCAGAGAAACTGCAACACTCAACTCCCTGCAATACCAGAGTGAACAGTACCAGTACAGGTTATAATGGTCTGTATTTCTCAGCACAGTGTTCGTATCCAACATACCTGTGGGAGCAATGTTTGTTAGCACTACCTGACTGTTGTCACACAAAGTTCCAGATTACATATTAGTATTATGCACATACCTCTCGCTCTGTTACTGTACACACTCTGGTCACAGCTTGACAACATGGGAGTGTAGATAGGACATACTTGAAATATTACTCTCCTAACAGTTTCGGGGGTTGCTACAGTTACAGGTTTGTTCTCACAGGTGTTTTCATATGTGTTTGACAATCACGTGTAATCCCTGTTTTCTGGCTAAACATCTGGGATCATCCCACAGACTTACCAGGGGGACAGGCAGCAGATATGGGCCCATATACTGGACATTCTGGCCTCATCTGTGCAGTTGTGGGGTATGATTCTGTATGCAGCCTACATCCACTCCCAGGATTCAGACCATGGCTGTGTCTGCTACAACTTAAACACTGTCCATCACAGTTGTGTCTGCTATATAGATATTACTGTATATCTCCTATCTGCTTTCTGTCTTATTAATCCCCTGTGCTGTTGCATTCTGACCTTGTATTACAACAGATTTCCTAGACAGTTATATGTTGTAGGACAGTGTGGTCGACAGTGATGTGTAATACCTCATTATTCAGAGGAACTGCATCAGTCGCACTGCCACACAATACCAATGTAAACAGTACCAGTACTGGGTATCATTCTTGTATTTCTGGGCACAGTGTTGTTATCTGACAGACCTGTAGGAGAAATGTTTATTTGCACTACCTGAATGTTCCCACACAAAGTACCAGAATCCACATTACTATTATGCACATACATCTCACTCTGTTACTGTACCACTCTAACCACAGCTTGACAAGTTGGGGTGTAAATAGGATATACGTGGCTTCTTAGTCTCATATGGTACAGTGGAGTTGCTAGTGTACCAGCTTTGTTCTCATAGATATGCATCAATACGTTTTATTTCCTGTTTGCTAACTATACATCTGGGAACATCCCACTGATTTCCCAGGGGCACAGGTTGATAGCCAACAGATATGGGCCACTTTACTGGGCATTCTGGACCTTTCTGTACAGTTGTGGGGTATGATTCTGTATGCAGAGTACTACCACTGGCAGGATTCAAACCATGGCTGTGTGTGCTAAAAGAACAACAGTTCACATTTCAGTTGCATGTGCTATTTGGGTTTTGTGGTCTACATTTTCCATTTTCTATGTGTCTCTCAGTTGTACTAAATGGCCTCTGGGGATTACACCTGTCATATACAGGCATTCCTACACATTCAATTTATGGTGCACAGTGTGAGTAACAGTGCTTAATACTACAGTACTATTACATGATTTCTAATCTACATTACCATATGATACCAGAGTATACACATGCAGTCCAGCAGTTAGACCTTTATTATCAGACTATTACACATTTATTGACATACAAACTATATGAGACTCTTCCTGCCATACTCTCTAGTGTATGCAGTACTTGCCTTGAACTGTACAGGTTTTATACAGGCAATTAATTTACTACTAGTTTTAGTTTTATTTCCTATGACAGTAATTGCATGAGTATTACTGACCTGCCTTGCGTCGCAACCTCGCCAGGTGACTGACGTGGGCCTCCTGGTTCGTGGCCCACTCCATTGCAGCTGTGGGGGACATAAGAGGAATATTTAGCCATATCTACCCAGGATATACCTGAGCTGGCAATTATTACACACGTAGTGGGGTGATACTTATACATGACTGGAACATCCCCTGCCACTCAAGCCTCTTGGAGCCACTCCTCCAAAAGATCCCACTTATGCCGCTTCAGGTCAGTATAGTGATGCCTGACCTACCCACCAATTTGGGGTATGCCAGTGGCACTGGTGAGGTCACGGGCGAGAAGGTCCCAAGCCTCCACCTTATATTTGGAGCCCTGGTACTGGCCCTGCAGCAGTTTCTAATCATGGTCTTTGACAAGGAGTCATGCCATAACCTTGGACTCCTGGATGCACCAGTGCTGAGCGCGGAAGCGCACACCTTCTACCCTTACTGCCATTGTGCCTGCAAGGGGAAGCTACAACCAGTTATGAGGTGTATTCCCGCCTCTTGGGTTTAAGTAGAGCCGATTTCCTGCACTTTTCCATGATTGGCCAGTTTTGAAAAGGCTAAGCTATGAGCAAACCTGCTTACCTAGGGTTGGCATTATTTAAAGGGATACAACACTGGGCACATTGAGTTAGCTGGCCTACACATTGCTTACACCTCCTAAGCTGGCCTGTGCAGTACTTAGCATAGCTTACATTAAACTTTGCATTATAATTCCTTTTTCACACTGAGTTATTATTCATTTCACCTTATACGTATGCCTGGTATCCATGATTCATGTGTACATAGAGTGTATGGGGTCCTTGTGTTTTACTGGGGACTTCAACACTCTATTACAATTACACCTGACTTCTGGCATTACTGCTGTACTCCAGTTCACATATTTATATTATGTAGTGGGTTAAGGCACATATGCCTGTATACTGATTCCTTTCACAGGTTCAGTTTGGTTTTACTGTGGTGAAGACTTGTTTGCTGATACCTCATTCTTTTCTACTTCTGTGATGGCTTGGTGGTTAGCTACTGTGACTATGGTGTATAGGGTCCTGGGTTTGAGCCCTGCATGGTTGCTTATTTTTTTGATGGGCAGAACAACGGCCGTTGGATACAGAGTGATTAAGGCACTTTTGAGCATTTGTAAGTGAGTTTGCATGACAGTAAGCACTGCTAACCTGCCAATACATCTGCTTACAGAGAGTTAACTTCAGAATTGCTTAACGATTGTAGGCATTGCTTACCACCATGCAAACGGGGTTAAACTCACTTACTACTGCTTAAATATGCTTACTACTGCTTATTGGTGCTTAAACCTGCTTACTAGTGCTTTATTCATTATAACACTGACACCTCACATATGCATTTACTGCAGTACTCCAGTTCATAAAAAATATGTTATTTAGTGGGTTTTTCAACATAAATATTGATCATAACGTGCTTTGCCATGGAAAATGTGGTACTCGAACCGGGAATGCCTGCTCGTAAGGTGAATGCTCTGCCCACTACACTATTGCTATGTTGCTTCATTTGCATATATCTTCCTTGTTATGCTCTTCAGCCATTTAAGCTGCATTAACTGTAGCTAAGCGATGGGCACACCTGCGCACCTACGGTTAGCTTTAATAGGATTTTTATAAAAAAAAAAATAATAATAATAAAGGGTTTGTTCATTTAATTTATGTATACTGCTGCTGCTGTACACAAGGGGGACTGTTGGTGGGGATATGCAGACACCTATGAGCGGTCTCGCTCATTTCTGACCCCTTTCTACTGTTCTTCATTGCGGGGGCGTGTATATTCTGAGAGCTCTGCTCTCACAGATGCCCCCTGCACTCTTACATGCTCCGTGTAAGACTAGGGGCTTAGGCAGTGCACCTCATTACTATGCATGGTGCTCTGCCATCCTGCTCCTAAATAGCCGTCTCCGTGCAGGACTAGTAAATCCGGGGGAATGACTTTCACACCATACCCCAGGGTTCAAGTCCCTCAGTCACAACATACATGCTGAATGAATTAGAAAGTCACTTAACCACAGCAAAGCTTTCAAGCATCTTCTGAAAAATGAAACTTAAAAACTGGATATTATCTGGCCGAGAAAAAAAGTAAGCAAAAGAGTGCTTACTTGTCAGAGATAATGGTTACCACTCCTAGAGAGCTACAGAATATTTTGTGCTACCTATAAATCTCAGCTGTATTTTCCTTTCCATACTACTACATTCAATAACTTTAACATTTTGAAATTCCATAAAAGTTGTGAGCTATGCAATTAATTCAACAAAGCCTTCTGCCAGTCTTCTGAAATAACTGCAAGGATTGGCAGGTTGCCTATCCTTTCCTGATCGACTTGAAAGTATACACGCCCTTTCATCTGTACCATATTACGGCATTTGGACACTGTGCATATTTTCTCTCACCTACAAACATATAGCTGTAGACACTCTTGGGTTAATGTTCATCTATCCCTCTGTGTGTGTTAATCTGACACCACCAATATTCTGATGTCCTGTACAGTAGTCTTTGTTTAATCTTACTACTATATTTGAAAAAAGTACATTCAGTCACATAAAAAACAAACGAAAAACTTGTGGTTTTCATAATGACATTTACTTTGGCATGTTTTCTGCAATTAAAATATGCCCTAACAAAACACTGTCAATGCAATGCTCCCTACCTGGCAATCACAACACGGGATCATATTTTCAAAAACAAGATCTAAAGAACCCATATCTGATCCTGTCAGCAGTGACAAGTATTAACTAGTCAGAACTGTGTGACAGGCAGGATTGGCAAGAACACTCAGAGAGAAGGAAAGAAAACACAACATGTGGCAAGAGGGTGGTTATCTTCCCTTAGAGAGTGTTACACCAGATCTTTAGTAAACACAAATAAAAGTACTAATAAAGAAATAAAATGATTATGAAGACAAAACATTCTTACAGAAGAACTATAATTGCAATAGCTAGTAATATACCATCATTGCAAACTATATGCTAAGCCAATGTGAACATTATAAAAAATATCTCAGCAAAACTTCAATGACCCCAGTTAAACATCATACCAAGGGCACCTGAATGTGAAGGGACCATTGACTCATTTAAGATAGTGTTATCAATTTCTTTGTTACAAGGCCACTGCAACAGCGCCAGTGATTTCTCCTGTCTACCTGATGAATCTGTGCATCTTGGGGCAATGCAGCAATGGCCTCATGTACACAGACAACTCTCTTCTCCTACCACCCAACACTACAACCTGTGAGAGATGCACTTATATAGCCAAACTGGAAGCAAAGCTCTCTTCACCCAAGACTGGACTAGACAGTCAAGAGGAGAAGGTAAACACTTGCACCACACCACACTCATCACATAGTCCCTCAAAACCTACACCACCAAAACACACACACAGAGACACAAAACACACATCTACATTCGTGGAGGCTCTCAATAAAAACCTGCCCAAGCATCAGGGACATCCAAAGCATAAACGCAAGCAAACTCCACCCCCCAACACAACCCAAATGACACATAGCCCACAAACTCAGTGTGCCACTCAACCACAGCCCATAAGGCATAATAACATACCCAACACTCTAGTCACAGGTGACTCTATAGTCAGGCACACTGATGTTCCACTCACTAGACTAAACAGGGAGAAAGTTACTGTCAGCTGCCTGTCAGGTGTCAGGATCCACCACATAACGCATGCACTCGGGTCACTCCACAATAAGTACAAATATGACACTGTCATTGTCCATGTTGGTGTGAATGACCTGAGATATACCTCCCTGAACTACATGAAAAGAGACATGGAGGAGCTCTCCGAACTTGTATCCCAGGCAGGTATGACCCTAATCCTGAGCAGCATCCTGCCATCACCCAGAATTATACCACAGTACAAGGACAAAATGACTGACTTCAACAATTGGCTAAGCTTCTGGTGTCATTCTAAGGGGATCCAGTATTTGTCTGCCTGGGATGACATGATCGACAGTCCACGATGCTTTGCCAGAGATGGCCTGCACCTGTCGCCCTTAGGATTCCGGATACTGGCTAAGGCTCTTGCCACCCCTATAGTGCCTTTTTTAGGCAAGGTTCAAATGACAAATGCACCACCATAACAGGTACAAGCAAGCAAATTCTGAGGGTAATGCTACTCAATGCTAGAAGTCTAAACCTCAAAATGCACTCACTCGAGGCACTCCTTAAAATGGAGAACACTGACATCTGTGCAGTGACAGAGACCTGGTTCAAAGCTCCAGAGAGCACCCCTGCATTACCAGGCTTCAATTCATACCACACCTTTCGGCCACCTAACCCAGAAAGAAGCACTAAAGGCAGAGGCGTGTCCATATTCATTAAGGATATCCACACCTCCAGGCTAGTTGCACAGCATAATGCATCCGAGATTATCCAAGTGCAACTAACTCTGGGCAAGACCGCAATCCAAACTGTAGCTTGCTACAGACCCCCCACCATGCCCCAGGATTCACACTCCTCATTTCTTGATATACTGGAAAGTATTAGGGTACAACCCAACACCCTAATAATGGGCGATTGCAACTACCCCACCATTAACTGGGAAAACTACTCATGTACCAACTCTTTTGCTCAACGTTTTCTAGAATTCATAAATTCCAACGCCTTGGATCAACTTATTCACACCCCCACCAGGGGCAGCAATATCCTAGACCTGGTCATTACCAACATGGGAAACTGGTGTTCCACACCAGAGGTCAATTCCTCATTGGTCAGATCTGACCACAAGCTAATCAGCCTAGACATCCACATCCCACCCCCAGCCCCAATTAGGGAAACCATCGTAAAAACTTCTCAAAAGCCAACTTCACACTTCTTAAGACAGAAGTGGCAAACTTCATGACACCCATGCAGACGGACAATAGAGGTATAACTGGTGAATCCTACACAAATGCACTTTATAAGCACTTACACGAGTGCATGGATCATGCTATCCCTAACAGAACCAAGAGGTTATCCTCCAAAAAAAGGAAGCCAATCTGGTGGTCCTCTGCCATAAACAAACTCTACAACAGAAGAAAGAAACTGTTGCAAAAAAAGAGTAAAATCCCATGACTGGAGGAACTCCCTGGTCAACCTCAGTAAGAAGCTGAGATCCCTCATAAAATCCTCCAAAGCTAGTTAGGAAAACAAAATTGCCACTGACTCTAAAGACAACCACAAAGCATTCTATAGCTATGTCAAGAATCTAAATGGGAACACTCAGATCTGCTCTGAGTTACAGCATAATGGCACTAAATATACAGAACCAACTGATATTGCCAACATCCTAGCAGATAGGTTCAGTGCTAACTTTACCCCCCTCTCACCCCCTAGAGGGCCCATCTCTATACCGGAAGAATGCAAAGTTCCTATAATCACGGCTGCACAGGTAAAAAACACACTCTCCAAAGCCAAGAACACAGCATCCATGGGACCTGACAATATCCCAGGCTGCGTTCTATACGTACTACAGAATGAACTGGCACCCTACCTAAGTACCATGTTCAATCATAGCCTCACCTCAGGTTTTGTACCCACTGAATGGCGCACCATGACAGTTATCCCACTCCACAAAGGGGGAGCCACGACGGACCCCGGGAACTACCGCCCCATTAGCCTGACGAGCCTGGTCTGCAAGGCCATGGAACGTATCATCATGGAACTCATAAACAAAGACATTGGTAATCTCCAAACTCTGGACCCTTCTCAGTTTGGATTTGTAAAAGGCAGATCATGTCTCCTAAACCTGATTGACTTCTTTGAAGTAGTCACCAAAGCCATAGATGAGGGTAAAATGGTTCACACAGCTTATCTAGATCTTGCCAAGGCTTTCGACACCATCCCCCACTCTGGAATTATAGATAAGCTCACTAAACTAGGTATAAATCCTTATGTTACAAGATGGGTTGCCAACTGGCTCACGGACAGAACCCACACTGTGAAAGTAGCGGATTCCAAATCCGACATCAGGACAGTGACAAGTGGAGTACCACAGGGTTCAGTCCTGGGTCCTCTCCTGTTTGGTATCTACTTCTCTGAAGTGCAGGCCAACACAGAAGGTCTTTAGCTAACATGGAGCCATAATCAAAACTCCTAATGATGTGGACAAACTACAAAAGGGCCTCGCTGAGCCAGATACCTGGTGTCAAAGCCATGGCCTGAAGCTCAATGCCAAAAAGTGTATTGTCATTCCCTTTGGTAAAAACTCTGTAACCATGAACTATCACATAGCTGGTAGTCTACTTAATGCCGAAAATGTGATAAGAGACCTTGGGACACAGGTGGACAGTAGTCTCTCCTTTGATAATCACATCACCACAGTGGTCAGGAAATCCTTCTACGTGGCTCAACTCATCACAAAAGGATTCTCATCCAGAAAAAAAGAGGTAATTGTTCCCCTCTACTCATCACTCATTTGACCCATTATAGAGTACAATGCCCCTTTTGGTATGTACCTCACAAGACATCTACAACAATTGGAAAGACCACAGAAATACCTCACAAAGAGGATTACTGGCCTCAAACAGATGCCCTATGCAGACCATCTCAAAAAACTACAGCTTTACTCCATCGCATATCGCCTACTCAGGGGCGATCTCTGCCTAA
This sequence comes from Protopterus annectens, assembly GCF_019279795.1. Classification (NCBI taxonomy): domain Eukaryota; kingdom Metazoa; phylum Chordata; order Ceratodontiformes; family Protopteridae; genus Protopterus; species Protopterus annectens. The sequence goes on from NC_056735.1 coordinate 515,091,424, forward strand.
CATACAAAGCTATGTCAAACCCAGAGCTGTTGGACATGCTCCACTTAAAGAAATCCCAATCCCTCCGAGCTACACACTCTAGGGACCTTAACCTTGTCACCACAATAAACAGAACATGCTGGAGGGATAGATTCCTGTCCCAGAGACTTCCCATACTCTGGAACAGACTACCTATCTATGTCAAACAGAGCTCCTCATTAGCACTCTTCAAGAAAAATCTTGATGATTGGATGGGAAATGGGAAATTCACCCCAGGGATCACTTCTGTGGCTCTGCTTGACAGGGGCACAGGAAAATAATTTTCTTGGGTGGCGAAAGCCAGGGTACATTTTTTGGCTAGGCTTGATTGGGCCCCAGGGCCGATAGCCTAGTACCTACCTATGAACTCATAACTACTTACGTTACAATTTATAGCATATGCAGTATGGATGTTCATGTACATCCCACTGGATACAACCTCTGCAGCATTCCCAAGGCAAATAATTGGACCATCAACCTATACTGTGGCTTGGTATGTTACCTGTAGAGTAACTTGCACTATGTTGATAAAAATACAACAAATGGTAGGCACAAATAAATGGGGCATACACCTATACTGTGGCTTGGTATGTTGTTTATAGAATAATTAACACTACATTGGTAAAAATACAATGAACTGCAAGCAAGTTAAACATACACATGCAGAGTCATTTTTTTTAAGTCCCAGGCTGGTGTGTGTGTGTGTGTATATACATATATATATATGTATTGTGGGCACATAACTGGCACACATGCAAGACAAATTAAGTATTTATTGAAGCAGCCCAAAAAATAGGTTGTACATGGGACTGGTACACCACTACCACAATTTTCTACCAAACTACTCAATGTTTTTTATGCACTCTGTGTGCTATTACAGGATGGGTCTAGCACGAAATGAGACCATTACAAAAGGAATTCCAACAGGAAATAAATCACTGTATACTATAATTACTGCAAGAAAAGTTCAGCTGCCTTTATGTCAAAAAGCACACTGCATGAAATCAGACAGGTGTTTCCTTCTAAATTTCATACCAAAGTGTTGGTCATTATAAATGATAGGCACTTGAAAATGAATTCTGTTTGTACCTATACGGAAAATAGTTACTGACAAGCAAAATGAAAATCTGGATTCCAGAAGTTTTGGAATATATTAACCAGAAGCAGCTCTGCATCCCTGTCAATGATCTTCAATGCCAAGAGACAGTACATCCGTACTGATTTCACAAACCCCAACATGGATTTGTGTTTTTCAATGCAGTGTTTAGCAAGTTGGGTAACTGTAAAAGTACAACCTCTCTAAATTGTGTTTTTGGCCAGTAAAGTGAATACCCTTGCTGCACGGAGCCACTGTTAGGTGTGTGTGTGGGTGGGGGCACAATTGAATCCTACCTCTAAGCCATAACCCTACTGGTGTCGATTATCTTAAATTCAAGGTCTACTACTCCTTGCATGGTTGTCACTGGGAACACCATCTTGGATTTCTTCATGAGTGCAATTTAAGTCAAAACAGCATTCAATTAATATTTTTCCATGAAATGTCCTAATTCTCTGTGGATGCAGGATAAGTGGCTGGAGACATCCCTGTGGAATGAACCACTCTGCACTACTGTAGTTGCCCTGTGCACCAAGGGTATTCACTTTACCGGCCAAACACAATTTGGAGAGGTTATACTTCAACCCAGACTGCATTCATAGTATTTAAAAATACAGAATCCATTAAGAGTTTGCGAAATCAGTATGGATATAAATTATATTTACAAGGTTGCCAGGACAGGCTCTGTTGGTGATGCTGGGCTACTGCTGACATCTGAACTTTCATAAAAATAAGCACTTCATATCTGATCCTCACTTAACCATAATTCAATGATCAGAAATAATTGTTCAACATAAAACACAGAAGCACAAAAGTGGCACTTTTCTCATGCAAACAATGTAAATAAAAGGAAACTGAAGGCTCTGCCCTAATTTACTGAAACTTGTTGTATGAAGAGAAGCATAGAACAAACAATATACACATCTGAATGAGAGGTGACCCAGAAGTTTTAGTACCAGGCATTGTTAGCACTTAACTATAGGGCTAAAAAACAGCCTTCAGTCCAAGCTGTCCAAAGGACAGGGCCACTAATGTGCACAGCTGGTATGGCAAATGGTAATTGAAGGAGTCACCTAGACTGGATTTGAAGAGTCCACCTACTAAATCTAACACTTACTACAAGACAGAACTTCAGAGGACCGTCAGGTGAATAAGTCTGTATAACACACCTATTAATGACAAAGTCAGACAACCAATGCCATGCCTTACGAAGGCTGGACAAACAGCTCCATATGCTAGGAAGGATGGGGTGGGTGACCAGTTTCACGTCTATGCCAGTTGACTGAATGACAAATGGTTGAACTCAATTGACTGAAAATTCACTTGACTGTATCACAGCTAACAGAAAAATGTATAACTCTACAGACAGTTTGTGATGGTGCTGTTTCTGACCACAGGAGTTATTGGGAAAGTCTACAGCAGTATGCTTGGATTGGCAATGGCCACTGTTATATTTGTGCACTAGCATTGAGTTAGTGTGTGTGGTATTTTTTTCCCCTTTTCTTCAAGGTTGTGTGCCCTGAAGTTTATATATACAAGTAAAGTGGGGTGTGGGAGTGCATGGGGCATGCCCCCATGGAAAAACATTTTATAGGTAAATTTGCTGTGTACAATACCTTCAATTAATTATTTGGTCAACTGAGTTTTCAGTCAATTGAGAACAGTGATTTGTGATTCAGTAAAATGAGAATGCGATCAAAAGACAAAGATCCCCAATTTCCTTTCACATAGGTTCATAGGTAGGTACTAGGCTATTGGCCATAGGGCCTATATAAGCCTAGCCAAAAAGGTACCCTGGCTTTCGCCACCCAAGAAAATTATTTTCCTGTGCTCCTGTCGAGCAGAGCCACAGAGGTGATCCCCAGGGTGAATTTCCTATTTCCCATCCAATCATCAAGATTTTTCTTGAAGAGTGCTAATGAAGAGCTTTGTTTGATATAGATAGGTAGTTTGTTCCAGAGTATGGGATGTCTCTGGGACAGGACTCTATCCCTCCAGCATGTTCTGTTTATTGCAGTGACAAGGTTTAGGTCCCTAGAGCATGTAGCAGGGAGGGATTGGGATTTCTTCAAGTGGAGCATGTCCAACAGCTCTGGGTTTTACATAGCTTTGTATGTTAGGCAGAGATCGCCTCTGAGTAGGCGATATGCGACGGAGTAAAGCTGGATTTTTTTGAGACGGTCTCTGTAGGGCAACTGTTTGAGACCAGTAATCCTCTTTGTGAGGTATTTCTGCGGCCTTTCCAGTTGTTGCAGATGTCTTGACAGGTACATACCAAACGGGGTGTTATATTCTATAACTGGTCTAATGAGGGATGAGTACAGTGGGACAATGACCTCCTTTTTTCTGGATGAAAAGCCCTTAGTGATGAGGTGTGCCACATAGAAGAATTTCCTGACTGTTGTGGTGATGTGGTTATCGAAGGTGAGACCACTGTCCACCTGTGTCCCTAAGTCTCTTATCACACTTTCTGTGTTTAGTGTACTGCCACCTATATGGTAATTCACAGGTACATGTTTTTCCCTAAGGGGATAACTATACATTTCTTGGCACTGAGCTTGAGCCCATGGCTCTGGCACCAAGCATCTGTTTCTGTAAGGCCCTTTTGTAGAGTATCCACATCATTTGGGGATTCAATAATGGCTCCCAGTTTGCAATCATCTGCGAACTTTGTTAGCCAGAGTCCCTTAGTGTTGGCCTGTACTTCAGAGAATTTGATGCCAAACAAGAGCGGTCCCAGGACTGAACCCTGAGGTACTCCACTTGTCTGGAGCTGGATTTGGAGTCGGCTACTTTTACAGTGTGGGTTCTATCAGTAAGCCACTTAGCAACTCATTGGGTGACGTAGGGATTAATGCCCAGGTTAGTAAGTTTATCTTTGATTCCAGAGTGGGGGATGGTGTCAAAGGCCTTGGCAAGGTCTAGATTGGCTGTGTGGACCACCTTACCCTTGTCCATGGCTCTGGAGACTGATCTGAAGAAGTCAATCAGGTTCAGGAGACAAGATTGGCCCTTCACGAACCCAAACTGTGTGGGGTCCAGTGTTTGAAGGTTGCCAATGTCTTTGTTTATAAGTTCCATGATAATACACTCCATGGCCTTGCAGATAAGGCTCGTCAGACTGATGTGATAGTAGTTTCCGGGATCCAAGGTGGATTCCCCCCTTGTGGAGTGGGATAACTTTAGCTCTGCGCCACTCAGGTGAGACTATGATTAAACATGACACTTAGGTGAGGTGCCAGTTCATATTGTAGTTCATGTAATACACAGCCCGGGATGTCATCTAGTCCCATGGATGCTGTATTCTTAGCTTTGGAGCGTGCATTTTTTACCTGTGTGGCCGTTATTACTGGAACCTGGCAATCTTCCGGTACTGAGATGGGCCATTTAGGGGGTGAAGTTGGCACTCAATCTGCCAGGATATTGGCAATATCCTTGGGATCAGTACATTTAATGCCATTCTGTTGTAGCTCAGAGCAGATCTGAGCATTGTCATTTGGATTCTTGACATAGTTATAGAATGACTTGTGGTTGTCTTTGGAATCTTTGGCAATTTTATTTTCATAACTAGCTTTAGAGGATTTTATGAGGGATCTCAGTTTTTTACTCATAGTTTCATAGTTTAGTACTAGGCTATCTGCCCTGGGGCATTTGTAAGCCTAGCCATAGTGATGTGGCTTTCGCCACCTCATGAAATGGTACAAAAATGCACAGAATAGATTTAGAATAATGTGCCTCTGTCTAGTAGTGACACAGTGAAGGTCCCCTTATATAATAGAATTAGTTTACTGTGCCCATGTCTAGTAGTGACACAGATGTGACCCCTGGGGTAAACTTATGATCTCCCATCCACTCATCAAGATTTCTCTTGAAGAGAGTCAGTGAGGGGCTCTGCCTAACATGAACTGGGATCTTGTTCCAGAGCATGGGAAGCCTCTGGGTTATGAATCTATCCCTCCAGCATGTCCTATTCATACTTGTGCCGAGGTTTAAGTCTTTAGCTCTCGTGGTTCTGATGGATTTGGATTTTTTGAGGTGGAGCATGTCCACCAGTTCCTGATTGGACATGGCCTTGTACGTCAGGCAGAGATCACCTCTGAGCAGGCGGTATGCTACTGAATAGAGCTGGAGTTTCTTTAGTCTGGCAGAATAAGACATATGTTGGAGACCCTTGATCCTCTTGGTGAGGTACTTTTGTGGTCTCTCCAGCTGTGAGCTACATACCAAATGGGGCATTGTACTCAATCATGGGTCTGATGAGGGAGGAGTATAGGGGTACAATGACATCCTTGGATCTGGATGTGAATCCCTTCATGATAAGGTGTGCAAGGTAGAATGTTTTTCTAACCAATGCATTCACTCGAGGCACTCCTTAAAATGGGGGCTGGTAAGGGAGTTTTTTGCATCCTGGGATTTTCCTCTTTTCTGCAACAGTTTCTTCCTTTTGTTGTAAAGTTTATTTATGGCAGGGGACCACCAGATTGGCTTCCTTTTTTTGGATGAGTTGAAATCGCCTATTATTAGGGTGTTGGGTTGTACCCCAATACCCAGTGTATCAAGAAATGAGGAGTGGAAATCCTGGGGCATGGTGGGGGATCTGTATCAAGTTACAATTTGGATTGCGGTCTTGCCCAGATTCGTTGCACTTGGATAATCTCAGATGCATTATGCTGAGCAACTAGCCTGGAGGTGTGGATATAGTTAATTAATATGGACACGCCTCCACTTTTAATGTTTTGGTCCAGGTTAGGTGGCCGAAAGGTGTGGTATGAATTATAGGCTAGTAATGCAGGGGTGCTCTCTGAAGCCTTGAACCAGGTCTCTGTCACTGCACAGATGTCGATATTATCCATTTTAAGGAGTGCCTCGAGTGAATGCATTGAGTAGCATTACCCTCATATTTTGCTTGCTTGTACCTGTTAAAGTGGTGAATTTGTCATTTGAACCGTGCCTAAAAAAGGCACTATAGGGGTGGAAAGAGCCTTAGCCATTATCCGGAATCCCAAGAGTGACAGGTGGATGACCATTTCCATATTGCAAGATTAACGGAAGGGCTAGTCTTGTTCGCCAAGGTCAGAAAGATGTTGACACTGAAGCAAAAGAACATTAGATGTGCGTACTAGATTAGAGATCAATTCACCTGATATACCTAACCAAGACACTGCTCAAAGCACTTCATGGCTCCAGATACGCTTCCCTTTATACCTGAAAACGTATACTCCAAGACTTATCCAATGACTATGAACTTAAAATGTTGAAGTCTGACAACCAAAAATCAGATAGCATCTCACTATTACTGAAAACTGATACCACATCAATAATGAATTACTGAATATGAATATCAGCGTCAAAACACTACTGCATTATCTATGTCTATATAAAAATATGTACTGTATTCTATAATTTGTCTCCACAGTAGTATATTTAAAATAGGAGGAATTGCAGCTTATCTGTGCGCTACTACACATATACTCATCCTTTGATTGCTTCTTGGATGTTAAAAAGGACAGAATTAACCGTTATTCATTCATTTTATGAAATGCAACTAAGTGAAATTATCTGACAGTAATACAAAAGACAGTGTTATGACAAGAAAGCAGATACAGGCATAACAATGACTAATGAAAGTAATATTGATATATGGACATGCATGCACACTAATGTGATCTATTTCACTGCTATAATTCTTTCCCACAAAACAGCATACTTCAGCCTCATTCATACTTCTGAGGGAGGTTAAACATCAATGCTATTTTTCTGAGATGTCTGACTGTTGTGAGTATGGCCACATTAGAGAAAAACAACTGCATGAAGTAAGAACTGCCAGATGTTACCCTAGCCCTAGATTCAACCATGGTGAAATGAAGATTTCAGTTAAGGAGAGAGAGCAAGTCTGCATGCATATGCCTACAGCAAGACCTTTCTGCTTCATTTAGTGTACATTTTGCACACTGCCTTTATGCAATGCATGTATCCATCTATCTACAACCTCTTTTTCCCATTCTTGTACATGCAGCCAGGATGTCACTTCAACCGTGACAATAATCTAGAGCCATTGTTCACACTGCCAGCTGGCTAGGCAAGATATTTTTAAATAATGAAGCTACAAAAAGTCATCTACTTCAATACAGTTTTTTTAATTTAGCAAAAGAAACAAGGTGTGATAAAAAAAGTGTTAAACTACTGGTATAGAAGGAATATCCATTGGCTCAAATCACACCATAGGCACCTGCTCAGAGATCACAAGTTTCAGAAAGGAATCCCAAATTCTGATGCTTTAAGGACAGCCTTACTAGGAACAGCAAATTAACAAACTAAATATCATTCACTAGGAAATATGGTGAAAAAGTGTCCTTAGTCTGGTACCAGAATGGCAAAGACAGAATAAAAACAGCAGAAGGGTCTACCTGCAAAAATAATTAGAGCTACAACAGTAATATGTCTGCAACACAAATAACCAATATCATATACTTTTGTATTTATATGGATGTTTACTAACTGAAAAGCTTTTTAATTACAATAATGTAAAAGGTATGGATGTAACAGTAGATAAAATGACATTTCATGCTCGATATAATGTAACCTTAGTAACACATACAGACACAAAGTTTAACATGGAATTCTTCATCTGCAGTCTGCATACACTAAGACTATATGTCACATTTTAAGAAATCTAAGTATGCTGTTAACTGCACCGATTTCATGGCATCATTGAATTATCTCTCTGTCAGGTGAATTAGTTTAGCTGCTTCTGTAGCACAACTCTCTATGGTCAGCTCTGATGTCTATGGGATCAGCAGACAGATGCTTAAATTAATGTTTAATACTGACAATGCAATGCAGCATGCACTCCTTAGGTGCCATTCTTAAGCTAAGGCATTAAACCTGTCATCCACCTGAGCTGCAGGTAGATTAGGCAGATAGAAAAGGATCCATTGCACTTAATGACTGAAAACAATATGAGATACCCCTAGGTATATGAATGCTGCCTCAGGCCTCTGACTAACCCAGAGAAAAATAAAGCAAGGTAGCTCTATCCCTTACATGTATCTTGCATCTATTTAACTGCATCCATTATAAAGATTCTGTTTTAGCCAATACAGAAAACAAATCTAGCAAGTCAACTGTCTCAGGGTTGGGTTTATCATAATGGTCAAGGTCTTCACCTCACAAAGACCTGTATTAGATGGTAGAAATGATTGTAAAACTCAAGATCTAACAGAAATTATACTTTATGAATGTGAAGTGCTGACTCCATTAAATTAAAATTGTACTGGGACAATGCATGTCTCTGTCAGTCCAATTGCTCCTCCTACATTATTAATATCCCAAATCCTGACACAAATAAACCACGTTCCTTCTTCAGATGTTTTATCAACTAAATGAAGAGGGCAACTGCAATATGCAAACCTGAGAAGAACTGCACAGAATGCTTTATATGCTTGACACCTGTGTAACTAGTCCACTGTGAACACCTGCTGACCAAACAGTATAAGTGCACTGAACTGTGGACAGTTCCTACAGAGGGTTGAGCTTGTCCATCAGCTCTGTTTGATATTGCTGCATCAGAATATCAGAACATTAGCAGATGTATACAAAGCTGCCTTTCCCCAAGGGCTATTTCATGGTAAAGGCAGCGTATAACATGCTCGGTTATCACCAGAGATCTCCAGATGAATCCCAAATGAGCTGCCTTCCCAAAGGACAGTTGCACACAGCAAACAACCACAAACATTATGCAAGGATTAGCAGAACTGATGTTCTCATGAATCCTGTCTGCTAGAAAAAGCTGCAAAGAGGAATTAATGAGCACTGCTCAAGAAAGGTCATCTGTTGAGCAATAATACCTGAACAATGAGGCATTTACATGACCCACTGTCTTCAGATGAGCAGATGGGAAGTGTTGTACTGAAATTATACAGAAAATCTCCAAGTGTAGATCTGTCTTGTGCATTTCCACTGAAATATTTACAAACACTAAGGTCCTGACACTGTACCCAATGAAATCTCAGGAAAAGCTGTTATTTGCACTTTGAGAAAATAACCAGAAAAGTATCAAAAATACTGATGGCTTGCCAGCTGTTCGTCTGACAGCAGAATGCACAGGAAGACAAAGATGATAGGGCTTTTCCGGTGCGATAGGATTTTTGATCATAAACAGGATCATGCTAGACAAGGGTCCAGGGAAGTAAATACTGTGGGAAGAAATAGCCAGGGAATTGTTATGGCTATGCTTGTATAGGCACTAGGGCTGATAGTCAGGTACCAACCTATGATCCTATATACTCCCTTCTGCAAGCATTGGTGATAGAGCAGGATGACTGATCAATATCGACTGAAAGGCCATCTCTCTTCACTGCAGTTTAAGCATGAGGCAAACTTGAGCTACACACTGGGCTACAAGAAACGTCACCACTGGCGATGCCTTTGCAGCCATGCAGTTCTTCGTGTAGAAGGACTACCACGTGGAAGGTGTGGCTGGATGTGTTTGCAAAAAAGACTGGGGAAAGTGGCACCAAATCTATGCTGAGACTTGGGAGTGGAGACGGGAATATTTAGTGCACATGAAATGTATTATACTTTATGATGAGAAAGGAAAACCGGTCATGTATTAATCTGTACAAAAATAATATGCCACTCTGCACCACAGAAAGTCATTAACTTACCTTTTGTGGTGTCACTTTTTTTTCCAACAGTGCCACTGGGTCAAGCATAACAGATGCCAAAATAATTCACCAGCTGTGGAATTTGGTACGGACTCCCAGTTTTTGAAAATTATAATTTTTCTAAAACCGGTCATTTGCAAAGAGGAAGAAGTCTCCTTTACCCTGTGTTACAGTGACATCTGAGTGGACTATGAAAGCAGCACATATGCAGGTCATATCTGTACTGGGCGTGTGATGTCTTTGCTGTGTGTGTGTGTGTGTGTGTGTGTGTGTGTGTGTGTGTGTGTGTGTGTGTGTGTATATATATGGGTCTACTTCTTTTGACCTAACTTTCATTTGCCTGACACTCATTTTCCTGACCCCATTTGACTGAAATTTCATTTGCCTGACACTTCATTTGACTGACAAGTATTATTAGCAAGAAAATGGAATATGCCCCCTTCCCCACTGCAGTGCGACCCTGGAGTTAGAATATATAGTTAGGGGGTGTGTGGGGGGCACAGCCCCCCACAACGGGGGGTGTGGGGCGAAGCCCCCCACTTCATTTCATATGATATTGTTAACTTTTGATGTAATATTGCTTAGTAACAGAAAAGTAAATGGGGTCTTCGCCCCCCACACCCCCCATTGTGGGGGGCTGTGCCCCCCACACACCCCCCCTAACTATATATTCTAACTCCAGGGTCACACTGCAGTGGGGAAGGGGGCATATTCCATTTTCTTGCTAATAATACTTGTCAGGCAAATGAAGTGTCAGGCAAATGAAATTTCAGTCATTTGGTCTCAGGCAAATGAGTGTCAGGCAAATGAAAGTTAGGTCAAAAGAAGTAGACCCATATATATATATATATATATATATATATATATATATATATATATATAGAGGGTGGGACAGGCTCATCAAGTATAGTTTCACTCAATTGCTTTTTCATCAAAACAGTACTTGGGAATTTGTTTTTATGATACTGACCTGCATGCAATCTGTACAGTCTGTACTTAAAACAGTACACAATACTTGATATCTAAGCATCGTCCAACGCACCCACACATGCAAACAGATACAGATGTATTGTGTGTGTGTCTAGGCATACGTCTGTATGTGTGTGCACGTGCACACAGAGAGAGATGTGGATATAGCTATACACATATCACAACACACACACACACACATTATATATATATATATATATATATATATATATATATATATATATACACACACACACACACACACACACATATGCACACACAGATATAGCTATACATACACACACACATATGTACACATATATATCAATAAACAAAAACTTCTAAGTATAAAAAGACAAAATACAAGCCAAACCAGTGTTAGCGCTTTCGTTCCCTTATTGTAGTAAATGGAACTTCATCAAACCAAAATAATCAGTGAACAGGAATGCTCTACATATCTTAGCTTTTCCTTCACTTTTTGCTGCTTAGGATTTTTTATCATTGATGTAAAGAGATATCTGTACATTATCTACGTTTAACTGGTGTTACATGTCTCAGCATTTTCATTGGTGCTAAACGCAGCTAGAACACGCCTTTGTTTTATATGGTATGACTTCATTTACTTTTGTGACCTGTTTTTAAGTATAAAGACTAGAGCATTCCTTATTCTCTGATTATGTTTGTCTGTTGAAGTTCCGTTTACTACAATAAAGGAACAAAAGTGCTAACACTGGTTTCTATTTTGTCTTCTTATACTTAGAAGTTTTTGTTTGTTGATTTATTTAGTTTCTTCTTTTTTTTAATGTCAATTTATATATATATATATATATATATATATATATATTTACACATGCACGTATGTGTGTGTGTGTGTATATATATATATATTTATTTATTTACATATATTCAACTATGTGCATGCATAAGAATAGAACAGTACTTCAGCCAAGTTGAACAGTTACACTCCCAGATAACATGGTCAATAAATTACAAGAGGTAAGAAAAAAAGAATTCATATTCCAAATGTTTTCCAAAACAAACATCTCTGAGGAGAAAGAATACTCCTAACTACTGTTAAAACATTTAACTAAATGGTGAATAAGTAAAAGAAGGTGTGGTGTATTGTTATATCCTTCATTACTTCTTTGTAGTTTCATATTACTTGTGTTCTGCAACTACCTTGTAAGTATGTTATTTAAAAGAAACCAAACACTAAACCTTACAATTAACTGAAGTTTGTGAAACTTTATCCAGTATCAGTTGTTACTGTATACACCTCTAAGCATGTTAAAAGCAGCCTTTGCAGAAAAAAATAAGCAAATTCTGAAAAGATATGCTGACTGACACCAAAATCCTCATCACAACACAAAAACAGTCTGACAATCCATGTAGTGAAATGCTGGACAACCAAGACTCGGCAGGCATTTCTGCATGCTTGAGAAAATTTTCACAGACACAAAGGGATTAGCTGACATTAGCAAATTAGGTTTCAGAAAGCTAGGGCTGGGCTCAGTTGTGCAGAATTAAAACTGATAGATGTCTTGTGTCTAGCTCCAATAGTCATACAATTCTCCAATGATGAATCATCAATATAAACAGACAAATCAAGAAGATAGGTGGCATATTAATTCCCAAGACTTGCTACAAATATGGACTAATGAACACGAATAATGTCTGCATTTCATCTGACTCCTCACCCCCTCTAAAATAAGTCTATATCTGTTCTAGAGCGAAGGCACCACAGTAAGTTCTGTCACAACAGCTCATGGAGCAAATGCCACATATAGTTATCTTTCACTAGTAAAACATCCCCAGATAAAAGAAGCCAAACCACAATGAATGCTTCAGAGTGCTTTATACCCAAAGTTACTTATGTAGGCATCAGAAAAATGCTCAAAATAGAAACACACATAACATGGAAGGAACTGGCATGATACAGAAGAACTCCACAGACAATACATCACAGAAATATTAAACAAAGGAATGGACTTTCACACTCCAGAATGTTATATTAAAAATTACACAAGGCAGTGATAAAAAACACCAAATGATAAAATATTTGTATGTGAGAGGTTGTGTGTGTGCAGAATCAAGGGACATACTCTACTTGCTTAGTTGAATCTAGTTAAACTTTTTAAACAGGTCATGTACCCATAACACACAAACATAAATATTTTAATTCCAAGGTAGTGGTCTTGTCAGTTGTCTTATGCACAAATTATATACACAACAAGTCCATTGAAGCTGTGTAAGTAACCTAGGGCAGCAGGATGTCACTTACTCACAGCTCATTACCTTAACTATTACACCATAATTTCAGTATACTGCTAGCTTGTCTCCATTTAGTTTGATATTTTGCTTCCAGCACTAGATTTAATAGCTAGTGTCATGGTTCACTGCAAAGTCATGCTATGCACTACCAAAATAATAAGGCATAATGAATGGCAAGATACAGATAAACTACTGAAAACAGTTAAGATTTTAAAAATGCTACCCCAGGGTCTTCACAAAAATGATTTTCTTGTCAAAAAAAAAAAAAAAAACAGAAAATAACCTATCCTCCAAAAATGTAAATAGAAGGGCAAATGGAACTGTAACCAATTTTATCTTTTTAATGAGACATCTGACACAGATTATTTTCAAAGTAGACAAGTGGTTTAAGAGAAACCATTTAAAATAATTAGAAAAGAAAAATGACCATAGTGAAAAGAAATAATTTCAACTTAAGAAGAATGGATTCAATACAAAACAATCTCCCTGCAGGCTGATGGTGAGACGCTCGGGGGAAGTGTGATCACAAACACATGATTTTATATACAGAAAAAGAAAGTAACTGGCTGGCACATGGTATTTTAATCAAGTGTAGAGTTGTACTTAAAGAATGAACAAGAAAACATAGTTGATTTTATATATATATATATATATATATATATATATATATATATATATATATATATAGTAGGGTGGATTACATAAGACACTAAAAGTCACTTATTTTACAAAGTGTTGTCAAGTAGTAGTATTGCAATTTTCCCCACTGTTTAAATCAGGGATCTCAAACTCATGGCCCTCAGTCCTTAAGTAGCCCTCAGGTAGGCATAATTCTGGATGAAGGAAGCTACTCTACTACATTCCTAGTTATGTTAACCACCCTTCTTTTTGATTTTAGATTCTCTCGCAAAGATGTGTGTGCAGGTTCTAATTCAGCAATACTGGTCATTTGAGTTTCACCTGGCCTAAATCATAAAGAAAAACCTCCCTTTGCTGTCCCACATTTTCAAAAAATAAGACACTGAACACTGCTCTATCTAGAGAACATACTTGAAATTATTAGCAAACGGTTGTACTGTCAAATGTTAGACTCATATCTAGCCAGTCATTACACAACTCCATATCTTTAATACAGTGACATCCTGAGCATCTGTAAGAGTTCAAGAATACATACCATGTGGTCAGATATACTGTATGTGTTGCACAGTCTGAAAGTTAAATGACTGTGAAGTTGGCAGCATGCAATCTTGTGCCTCTCCCTTCTTTGTTAGACATCCCTAATGTCATACAATTTTGTTTGAAAAAGTATACAAATAAATCTATGAGAAAAAGAAACCGTCTTTTTCCTAGGTAATTTGTCCATGAAATGGAAATGATGGGTGAATAAATTTTACTGCTTGCAGTCAGCATCAAGTATCGCAGAGAAGCCTGAAAAGGTACAATAGCCTTTTTCACCATGTTGCAGTGGAAGAATTCCCAAAAGTTTATATGTCTGACTTCTGAAAAGGAGTACTGTTGTACTGAGGTAGGACTCAGAGTTACTGTCATACAAGGAAATATCTGCCATATATTTTCCACTTGCTTATCATCTGGGGGATGGTCCCAATACTGATACTTATACTTCTGATGTTAAAAAAAGAAATGAGCCAAAGACTGCATATGCTGAGTTACATGATTCAGCAGTACAATCAGAATTATCCATGTTATGATCGCAAACTATCAGGCAAGGCAGCAGTTTGTTGACAGAGTCAGAGCTGAATAAAGCAACTGATGTCTTCTGAATGAGTGAATTTACTTTGCCACATTTAAACAAGCTTACAGAAAAGTTTGAAGTGCGTAAAACTGTATGACAAACATACAATTAAAATGAGTAAAATACTGAAGAAATTAATCATAAGAGCCTCAGCAGAAAATGATAATGTGTCACTGACAACCTTTGCATAAAGGCACAGCTATAAGCATGCTAAAGGCAAAAGTATTGCAATTAACTGTGTGTAAAATTTGTGGAAAACGAAATCTCTACCCTAAAGTATGTAAAATGAAATAAATGAAAATATGTACAAAATGTTCAAGCACTGGAACAAAGTTAGTTAGCTTTCTATGGACATAACTTGCTTAACTACAAAATCATTTTAAATTCTGAAAAAAAATGAATTCAAAATTAATAATCAAAGTATAGAGTTGACACCGTTAAATACTATAATGAAATGTCTGCTGAATAGTTCAAAATGGTAACACTGAAATAGAATAAAAATTACACCATTGATTTATAAAATGCTTATTTATTTTGGTTATCACACAAAAGTAGTGGGTCATAAAGTGCTTATATGTGAATATAAGATTTGAAGATTTGTATCCAGGTAGCCAATACAGGCAGTGCTCCATCAGTTCTGGGCAATTTGACTAGCTAGAGGCTTTGAATGGTGAAAAAAATCATAGTATAAATGTATACAGTGTGGATTTGATTAAAAGCGTACATTCTGATTATCTGTTTAAAAAATAAAATGACTTGCTTACTGGTTTTTGTTGTTTGCCTGAAGTTCATCACAGTCACAGTGCTCAAACAGTATGAATAGCATTGCATACTTCAAGGAAAGTCCCATAATCTTTCAGAAATAGAACTCAAAAGAAGTAGAAATGCATGGGCTATATAGACATACCCCAGGATTCAATAAAGCCTACATGGTTGTTTTTCACTGTGTGCACGTCACAGTGGAATGCAGACAGTGGCACAAAAAAATTTAGATTTAGTAAGTGCTGGGTAGAGTAGCACACCCCTGCACAAACAAGGTAAACACTGTAGTATGCTAATTATAACAGAAGCAGCTGAATTACATGCTAATTAACCAATTTTACACAGCAGAGCTATTCAACAAGCTATAAAGCTCACATAGCTAGCACACCTCCCAACTGTACCAGATGTTTGCTAGGGGGTATCCCACAGGGCCATCAACTGGGGGATGCAAGCTATGCACTGGAACTGTGGCTGATGACACCCATCAGAAATGCACACACATTCATGGAAGAACGCCATGAAAAGTCACACACTCAAACCAGAAATATCACAGACCATGTGTTTGGGCTGCTGAAGTCATGGATCCAGTACCTAGACACATCTAGGGGAGACCTGCAGTACAATCCACGGACATGTAAAGAAATATTCAGAGTATGTGCCATGCCACACATCATCATGAAGAAAGAGCTTCAGCAGGATCAGCAAGGGGTAGGCGCCCACATCCAAGCATCAATCCCAAGGTCACCACAGAGGAAACCACCAGTTGCTGTGGGTGTAGACAGATGTAGGCATGCTCAGCATGCATTTGCATTGGCTAAAAGACAAAGCATAGCCCACTCACTCACTCACCACCTAGGGGCTTAAAACCTTCCTGCTACACACATACATATAGTAACACTGATGCTAGGCAACTCACACAACCTTTACTTCCCCATGTATTGGCTGTATACTGCTTGCATCAGACAGAGTCAGCCCTGAACTACAACCACATCAACTGCTGCTTTACAAAGTACATTACTAAACCTGGAATATATTGTGTAATAATATGAACGAGTGGCATATCCTTGTAACACACTAATTGGTACTGTAAGCAAATATGAGGTGGAAGATTGGTACTGAAACTATCTTAAAATGTGACAGCAGAGATGTGTGCGACTTATATGCGTTCATTATTAAGCAGTAAGCCTCAGGCATCATAGACTCACACAGTCATACCCCTGAAAAGTAGCAATGGTCAATGCATGGCCCAGTTTGGCACCATGCGTTTGTAATGGAAAATCATTACAGAGAGAGGTTAGAATGTAATGATATACACTGCAATTGCTGACTTCACAACCCTCACAAAATCATTCACAATAAAGTTAAAAAATGTTGATGTTATCAGTTGTGTAACTTTCCAAGGCCAATATACATCAAAGGTAAAATTAGTAGTTCAATGCCACAAATGCAAATATAATAAGCACTTCAAGTCAGCTACACACTCTGAGCATCAGACACAAAGCTTATGTATCACTGAATCCAAAAGATAGAAAACAGGGATATGGCAAAGTTATCACTTCTACAGGTTGCTGTGTGGAGAAGCATGAGGCCTGGGCTGGCAGCAAAGGTTGTTGAATGTGTGAGAGTAAGAAAGAGAAGCTGGCAGACATCTGGATAAACCAACAAATGGCCAGTGAGACAAAATGAGTCTGAAGCTGCACAACTGAACCATGTAACTGGTGTGTGTGTGTGTGTGTGTGTGTGTGTGTGTGTGTGTGTGTGTGTGTGTGTGTGTGTGTGTGTGTGTGTGTCTGTCTGTAGGGGTCCTGCAGGTGAAATTGGTGTGTCAGAGTGTGCATGGACACAGCCAAGCTCTGTGCTGGCTCTAGTCTTTTTATGTTGGACAGGTGTGAGCCATGCATGGTAGAGGTGGCAGTTCATCATGGTCATCCCCAATCACAAGAACTGGCTCTGCCAAGAGTTGCACTAGGACGTTCATGCACACGGTCAGATGCACTGCTGCTTCCTGAAGGTAACTGACGTCTGCTTGGACAAGTCCCCTTCACAGGGACGCCCAGGGCCATGATCCTATGGCCTACCATGTCTGGATGTGGACATCAAACTCAACAGTGCAGTAGAAGTACTGCCACTATGGGAGCATGATCAAGCGTGGCCACGTTGTCTGACAGTAGATGATGTGGCTGACCTATGCCCAAGAGGATGCCATTCCTCTAGCAGCAGACATTTCATCACAGACACTGCATGTTCCATGACAGACACCTCTCATTCCAACGTGTCATTCATCCAATCCATTGAATCGGCAACACATGGAGGCTGCCACACATGTTAGCCTGAGTCACATCTAGAACCCCAAGCATTTCTCTGGAGCACCTACGGAAACATGCCTGTGCCTCCATGATGGCCCTAAACATACGCTGAGTTGCATGGAAAGAGACATCTGCACCAGGTGGAGGAAGGACAGCAGACCCTCTCTGAGCACCCCTATCAACCGTCCTACATGGCACCTTGCCCATACTTTGGCTACAGCCAGACTCCACAGGCAATGAAGCCAGAGTAACCACATTTCCCTGATCAATGGCCTTACCCTCCACCTGTCCAATATCTGTGGTGTCACTGGAATGGGTAGGCGTAGGCCTTTTGGCTGTGTCCAGTGGAATTTCAGGGAAAGGCTGTATGTTAACTTCAGTGTCAGCTTTAACCTCTGCACTACCATCATTAGAGTCTGATGATACACTCATCAGGTGTCAGAGGGCCCACACTTTAACTGTCATGATCACCTGTGATAAAAAGCAAGAAACTCAGGACAATATAATACCTAAACTACTGTATTCCAATATATGCTAACAAACTAAGAGTGGTGCCACTATTAGAGACTCTACAGCAACACATACAACAGGCCTGACATCAACAGCACATAAAATATTTCTTTCAATTGCTCATCAGTACTGATGTAAAAATGTGTGGCCTACCGTCTGCAGATTAGAGTCTGCTCTGTAAGCCGGATGGGCCTGGAAGAAGTTAATCAAGAGGTAAGGGCAACATCATCACAATTAAAAGTAATACAGGTGGTAATACTTGAAGCCCTTTGTACGTCCATTAACTATACTGTCAACAAGAACATGGCTGTCAACTCAAACCTAAGCTAATAACTGTACCAATCTGTATTCTCCCCTCCCCCCATAAAAATGCATGTGACACAGAAGTAACGTTGTTATAGTTGTATCTTTCGGCTTTTCCCGGTTAGGGGTTGCCACAGCGGAACTCCGGTCCGCTAATGATTGGCAGTAGATTTTTACGTGCCGAGTTGCCAGCCCTGATGCACAACCTTCAACGAAGGTACGCCCATTCATACATGTCTCCACACAGAAGACGCTTTAGCTGAGAACCGAACAGGACAACGTCTTACTGTGAGGCGACAATTGTTTTACTATACAACAGTATTCAATGTTTGAGATAGCAAAGTCTAACTGGAAGCTCCTCCTGGGATGTGCTTACTGTTTCTGACACTGTTGCTCCCACATCCAGGACATGCTGTACTGCACTCCTGTGAGCTGTCTGGATCCCTGATATTGGCCAGGAACTCTTCATTGGGTGTTACTGGTGGTTCCCTTGCAGCCCCTCCACCAGTACCCAACTGGTCATGGCCCACCGCAGCTGCTCTCCTCCATGCAGATGTGATCATTTCAGTGCCCTGTGGTGCACCTGCTTGTATATCCTGCCATGGGCACCCACAGTATTCAGATCAGCAACCATCTGTTACCAGATTTTCATCCTACGTGCAATAGCTTCCTGTCCCCCTTCCAGCAGAAAAGCATGATGCTCTCTAAAGGCATGTACTATGACCTGGTTCTCAGCATTGGAGAAGGGGGGGGGTCTCCAAGGACTGACATGCCTGGGTGGCATACTCTTAGGTGTCCTACAAGACAACAGAAGGATAATACACATAAGTATCACATAACTAAGGATTACCTGTTGCCAGATAAAATGGAAAAGGAAGCCAGTCAGTATTACCCCACAGAAACGTACAACAGTCTACAAATGTGAAATACAAACAATAGCCATAATGCAAAACAAGGAGAATAACAGGAGCAACATATCCTTGTTTATGCCATAACAGTAACTGACCTTTGCCCCCCAACCCACAAAAGAGCAGGTCTATCCTTGTTTGTACCATAACCGTAACTCACCTTTGCTCCCCCGCTTACAAAAGAACAGTCTACCCTTGTTTGTGCTATAACAGTAACTCACCTTTGCTCACACCCCAAGAAAACAGGAAAATAACACATTTTGCTAACAAACCACCTTTAAAATGATAAAAGTTCTATCAAAGGAATTGTCCCTGAAACATTTGTACATATTTATCACAACACATTCCATTTTCATGTATTGGCAATCATGTATACCTCTGAAATGGCTTGGCAAACATGTCCATGCCATCAGTACACGCAGATAAAAGTGTAAAATGCTTTGCTTCAGAACTTTCTAAAATACATTCCAGCATATGCAGTATGTAGTTCAGTAAATGGAAGCATACCTTCTGAAGTTCAAAACTCCTCTCTGCAGATATATCCAAAAGTAACAGCATATCTTCACTCTTCTCCACATAAACAAGTCTCCTCACCATCAGTTTGCCTAGCTACATGGTTGCCTTTTTATATGGTGTAGATTCAGGGATGTCAGCATGGTGAAGATGCAAATAAGGTTTGAACTCATTAGAATTGCTTAATCCCAAAACACTGGATCCATGTAGGGATGTAAACATAGTGTAGCCACTCTTTCAGTGTTTGGTTTTAATGGATCGCCACTCTTTCAGTGTTTGGATTTAATGGATCGCAACTGTGACTGATTAGTGGTTGGGAGAAGGAAAATACAACAGCACTGTAGGCTTCCTTACTTCCAGTGGGTGTGTCGACGTAAGGTTGGAAATTTAAGTAAGCAGCACACAAGTCACAGGTTGTTCCTTCACATCCATCCTGCCTTTCATTTTTTGGCAACTGCATATATTATTATTTCTACTTAATAGCCTCAAACATTTTAAGGCCGATGATACAGAATGGCATATACACTGCATGTCTCAGATTACCGCTCAGATACATAACGAATGACCAACAAACATAGAAATATAAGGCAGAGCAGTATATTTGCAAACAATAATTATGGCAGGTTATGTGATCACTAGGTGCACTACATCCAAAACTACCAAATATACAAATAATACTTGTATGGTTTATCATCACTGTAGATGCTGTTGCAGTTAGTTGTGTGCATATAGAGTTACGTTCCTTGCTGCAAAGCTGTCTGTGTAGTAAATAGAGAGAAGGAACGTATCCTGTGTTCTGAAGGTGCACTGGAGTGAGTTCAAATCCAGACCTATGTAGTAAAATCTCATGTGTACTAACATTTTCTAGTGTATATGTCATAGGTTGCTTTTCCTCCTTCAACTACTACTCCCTTTTATTTCTTTTCTTATTTATTTATTGGCCAGTATTTGTGCGATGCACCACTTAGTGCAAACATAGCAAATGAAAACAAATGAATGTCAGCTTTGGCTGTGCTTACCTCATTTTTGCAAAGTGCAGCAATGTGCAGACTGGACAACTGGTCAGACAAGACCCAGACAGCCAAAAATAAAACTGAACACATTCAATTAATACCTCTTTGCATTACACAAACCCAATACGAGATAATGCACTGTGGTTAACAGCGAGACCTTAAGAATGATTAGTAAAATAAGGAATGCCATGCAACTAGTCCTGCGGCAGGAGGTGTTAAGTGTAGGGCTGGAGTACAGATGGTCCTGGGTTCGAATACAGCATATTCCATACACTTTTATTGTTGTTCCAATTCCCATTACAGTCAGTCTCACTTACATCACTTGACATGATATAGCTAATATTAATTATATGTATGTGGGCTGAGGCACTAGTATTGTGTCACTTATGTATTAATTTATCTGTTTATTATCACATTTATTCTCAAATGTATGACTGTTGGTATATTGTGTACTATATTCCTGTAAGCATATTTCTGCTATCTGGACTGCCATGGCCTTCACATTTGCCAAACACACAAATGCCTGCACATCCAATAACCCTGAATTTGCTTTGCTTGCCACTTCTGAGCGCTGCTTATCATTGGGCAAACACGGCGCACAGAGGTGCGTGATGGTAAGCAAAGCACAACATTTTCAAATAGTGTGCACATTCCCAGTAAACACGATGACTGGAACTGGCAGGAAACCATCACACTCCATTGCTCTTGATTCATGCTAGACATGGCAGGCATTTCTGGAGAAGGTGTCAGACTTAGAGCACTGAGATTGGGTGTCCAGGAGTCCAAGATTTTTATTGGACTCCTAGTTACACACCACAGTGCCAGGCTTCTACAAGGGGACTATTCTGGCTCCCAGTATAAGTCGGAAGCTTGGGATAGTTTGGCCTGGGCTGTAACCAGTGCCACCAGTATCCCGCTCACTGCTGGCATCACTATGACGACGTATAGTGGAGGAAGAGGGATACCCTCAATGCTTGGATCGAGGAATTTAGGGGTGCAGACATCCCACAACTGTTTAAGTATCAACTACAGAGAGTACTTGTAAGACTTAAAAGCTGAATATAGGCAGGAAAAGTATTCATAATGGAATTCTGTTCTGTTTTTTTTCACAGCTGCCATGGACCAGGAGGCCAGTGTAAGAACCCATGGGGGCTAGACTGCTAAGGGAAGCATGTGGTATGTATGCAGCTGAAGAGTAGTGCTACTGTGGCATTAAAAGTTAGAGACAGCTTTTTTGGTATTTTATAGAGTTGTATAAAACTGAGCATGAATATCTGAACTGTAAAAGCAAGTATGTACGCATTAGTCTGTAGCACAAACCTAGAATACAATATTAGATTTTAGTCAGAGGTTGTGGGTTTAAAGACCACACTTCCCAACTATACGATACTGTTAATTATGTGTAACTTAAAGGTTTAAAGCAAAAGCTCTATACCAGCTGCAGACATGCCCTGCTGTAAGCTGCAATCTCTACAACTAGACCACTCGTATCTGCAATATAAGTGCATGTCAGGGAGTACTTGCTGCAATCTGTAGTACAGTGTGCATCTGTTAGGAGCTGGAAGTCTTAAAAGTAAAAGTTCTGTTACGTCAGTAGTCTTAAAAATAAAGGTTACGATAACAGAGTCAAATAATTGTATTGATGCACTGTATGTCACATATGAAGGTACTAATCTTTTTTTCTCTCACCACAACCGTTCTCTCTTTTATTTTTTGTATTGTTTTATTATGCATCATCAAAATCTGTTCATGTCTTCCATGTGTACCACATCACTAAATGCTCCACAGCACAGCATGGTAGGCCTACCCCACAGGGTCCGTCTGCCCCCTCTACTGTCTCCAGCACCACTTCCCAGCTCATCTGGGAGCCAACCTGTCAGCACCATTTCTGCTGCCCCTGCACTACCTGCCCCCTAAGGCAGTCCTGCCCTGGAGGCCACTAGGAGCAAAAGTGGCAGTCCTGTGGTACCCCACTGGGAGCAGTAGTGGAGATGGTAATTTTATCATCCTCACCCAAACACCAGGGGGTGGTGTAGAGTTGTGCACCTCACTGTTGATGCACGTCTACACTGCAGTAGTAGGAGGAGGAAAAGGAGAATGAAGTACTCCAGCCAGAGGCAGAGTGAGGTGACAGTGATGACAATCCAGTGGATGAGAACTTGATTCTCACCGTCACCCAGCTTGATGACCATGGGTTCTGGATGTCTCCAAACCTTCTGTCTCCATCACTGTCTCTTCTCTTGTTTGTCTTATTTGTCTGGAACTGCTTCCTCACCTGCGCCACATACTGGATCCAAACATACCTACTTCCCTTCCCCCACACCCCCCCCCTCTCTCTCAAAAAAAAAATTTGTCCGATACATCGCTCTCCATTTCCTCACACGTTTTCTTGACACACTTGATTCAGTCCAACTGGCTATACAACATGATTGTGTTGTGGTCACACATCTCTGGAGGTGACGATCCAAATTCTTAACATTTTGCACATATTTTCACTTTATACTGTTAAAGAAATGTATAGCTATGGTTCTTTCCTACCTCCCTCCTGCACATTCCTGCCTTGCTTCCCCTTTGTTCTTCCCAGTTTGCTCAGTTCATCACTGCCCTATCTTCCCCAATTTTTTTTTAATGCATTATTGCGAGATGGTGTGCATCAAGCACCAACGTGCAGCAACAGTAATGCAAAAGTAGTTAAAAGCATTACATACAGCTCTATTCAAACCCAGTACCATCTGGCCACAAAAAGGAATGCATCACTGCTTTAAAATGTGCTGCCACTGAGTCAATTAAGTAGCAGGTGTATTCCAGAGATTCAGTACTGTCGGACTTCATTCTTCCCCCTGTTGCTTCCCATTTCATCACTTTCCTATCTACCCTACTTTAACACCTTTAATCAGGTCAAAAAAATAGAATCACACACAACACACATAAGTAGCAGAAAAGACAATGAATCCCTTCACTTTTTGTTCTCCATGTTCACGAGAAGGTGAGCATCATGCACCATTGCTCAGCGACAGAGACCTGTAGCAAAATGCTGCAGTTACCTCCACATAATGCAGCTCAACTCCACTGCACTATGCCAACACCCAGCAACACATCTTATATAAACAATTCATGTCACTGTATTATCACTCTGTAATGAAATGAGTGTTAGATACACCTGTATTCGAATCTAGTACCATCTAGCCCAAAAAAGGAATGTATCAATGCATTAACATGTGCTGCCACAGAATCAGTTAAGCAGCAAGTGTATTTCATAGACTCAATACTAACTGTCAAGCGTTGGCAATGCGGCTCACATTTGCATGCTGCTAGCCCATGCACAAACATGTGCATCATGCATGAGTACGCACTTTGTTAACTGTCGCGCAAACCCGCAGCTCGACGAGCTATGGAAATGTAAATATTATGCTATACTACTGCTGTTTACTGTCCATTTCCTGTGCATGACATGAAATTACATGTGGAAACATTACAAATGGAGGGCCCTAACAGTATGTCACATGTTTACAATACATCCATGCGTTTGCACCCACCCCAATGTCGTGCAACCCCAGGGTCTCAGTACTTTTTCCATATATATATCAACCACACTACAAAATGTAATATCAAATATTGTGTGCTATGCAATGCACATAAATGTGGTAACATGCAGAACAACTACTGACCCATAGTGCCGGAAAAAGCCTTATCTGCAAGGCTACTGCAAGAATCAACATGGACTGCAGCCACAGGGACATATATGACCTTCAACACACTTGATCCTACCCATTTTGTTTTTGTCAAGGGTAGAGCTTGCTTACTGATCCCAAAGAACTAAATGAGGGATAACAGGACACAACACCTATGTTGAGTTATCCAATGCCTTTGACAATATCCTCATTCATGTCATAGTGAAAATCTTCCATCTGGGAATTAGGCCATACAGTACTAAATGAATAGTCACCTGTCTCAGTGACAGAACACATTCTCAAAGTTGGAGACTGTACCTCCACCACTAGCCCACTCACCAGTGGAATATCACAAGAATATATGCTGGACTCTCAACTGTTTGTAAAATACTTCTCTGAAGCACAGTCAACAGTAGATGGCCTGTGGTTTACCAAGTCTGTAGATGCCTTAACTGGATGCACTCATACAGAGTCCCCCAATGATGGTAACATATTAGCATACAATGACTCATTGTCCCCTGTTAATTATGATATACACAGCATCCCCCCAAGCTCAAACACAGTGTTTTGTGACTTAAGAACACAGGTTGATAGCACTCTACACTTTCATCGCTATGGGCACATAGTGGTGACACAATCTGCATTGCCCACATCATATATGTATATGTGTGTGTGTGTGTGTGTGTGTGTGTGTGTGTGTGTGTGTGTATATATATATATATATATATATATATATATATATATATATATATATATATATATATGAACATCACATCCAAGCCCAAGGTAGTCATACTGCTGCTGTATCACAATAATGGAGTGCAATGCTCACATCTCTTTTTAGCTCACCAGACACCTGCAGCAATTTACGAAAACACAGGGCTGTGCCTGGGAAAATCCCAGGCCTCCAAACATGACATATATGCAAAGACTGACATACCTATCACTTAACTCGGTATCATGCAGGCTATTGAGAGATGACCTATGCGTGACCTGTGGAACAGTCTCAGACCCTGACCTTCTAGAAATGATGGACATCTGCAATTAAAATAGGACAAGAATAAATATGCCCCAGGGTTCTCAACTTAGCCTGTGACATAAACAGAAGATGCTGGACAGACATATATATCCCACAATGATTTACACTCCTCTGTAATAGGCTCCCACTGTGTGTGAAGTAGTGTTCAAAAATGACCCTATTTAAGCAGAACATTGAGTTCTGGTTAGGTGACTGTAAAGTCCATCTGGGCTGGCACCTAGGTCTCTAATGGGCAGGGCCAGCTGGTGCTGCTCACAAAATCGCTCTGCTAAATACGACCATCCAATTATGCTAAGTAAGGGTACATGTATTTTTACACAGCTTGGCTTCTAAACACCCGCCTGTGATAAGGCTACTGGCCTCATATGAGCCTATGATGCTATGTGCCTATGCAGGCCTCCCAACCTGTTGTCCTCCACATGGCCTGCTGATGTCAGTTATTATAAGTTTACCTGCACTCCTGTATAAATCAGACTTATGCATGTGTACTGGGTTCTGTAGTCTGTGTACTTAAATAGGTAGGGGTTCTATTCTCACTTCAGTCGACTTGGTATGTGTGTTTGTGTCTAGACAGCAGAGCAGAAGTGTGTATCCTACAGTTATTTCTCCAGTGACATGGACTGCCAGTATTTTGTTACTTGCACATGCCTACAAATCCATTTCATGCAGGCCTCCCAACCCCTCGTCTCCCACAT
The DNA here is from genome assembly GCF_019279795.1 of Protopterus annectens. Classification (NCBI taxonomy): domain Eukaryota; kingdom Metazoa; phylum Chordata; order Ceratodontiformes; family Protopteridae; genus Protopterus; species Protopterus annectens. The sequence goes on from NC_056735.1 coordinate 515,117,917, forward strand.
GGCTTGCTATCATCTACTATAAGTTCACCTGTACTCCTGTATAAATGAGACTTGTGCCTGTGGCACTTGTGTAAAGTACTGGGTTCTGTAGTCTGTGTACTTAGATAGTTAGTAGTTCTATTCTCAATGCAGTTAACTAGGTGTGTGTGTGTGTGTGTGTGTGTGTGTGTGAGCTGTTGCTTGACGTTAGAGAGAGCATTTTACACCAGCATGTGGGACACTGTTATATTTTCCTCAACAGACTTTGCCGATGTCATCAGCTATATTACATTTTTGGATATGCAGTGATCCCACCAGGGCAGAGTTACAGACTGGCCTGGAGGCCAGACAAAAGTCACCTCATCCTACACAATAAAGATTACAGTGACATGGCTTTTAATTTATCCACATACATGATGGCATGGTTTGGAGGCCCTGTGCATCTTGCTAAGAAAGGCATGTGGTGTCTCCAGCTGCTACATGTGTCTGGTGCAGTACATGCAAAAATAGCATTATACTCAGTGTTGTAGTGAGGTTTGACTATGGTGCCATCATAGAATCCTAAGATCTCAATATGAGGCATGACTTATGATGTGCACAACACAGGCTTTCAACAGCAATCTGGACACTTGGTGGTCAACTTTGAGGATTGCTATCTACATGTGTTCCCAGTGCTTGCATCACTGGGTTTCTGCATAGAAGGCCTGTTCTCAATACTAAGATCAGCATATATAGAACTCAACTTTTCAGATGGACAACATTACAAACACCCATTTCTGCATTTATTTGTACATGTGCCTTTGTTACCATTCAGTTGTGTGTGTTAGCTCTTCTTGTACTATGTTATCACCATTGGTGGACTCAATGATTGCACACAATATGCAAGAATCAGCAAACTTGGTAAGCCAAAGGCCATATACCTTAGCCTGAACCGTCGAGAAATACAGTTCAAACAGTGAAGGGCCAAGCACAGATCCCTGGGGTTTGACAATGGTGACAGCTCTACTGGTACAGGCTGATTCATCACATTTCACATGATGTGCTCTGTCTGTGAGCTTATTGTTTACCCATCAACTGATGTAAGGTTTAATCCCCAGACTGATGGTTTTCTCAATAATACCTGCATGGGTGATTGTGTCATAACCCTAGGCCAGATTACAATAGGCAGTATTACCTTCATGCAGGCCTATCACATGGAATAAATGGGCTATGACAACATCACAGATCACCTATGGCATGAGTCAGCACACACACCTTCCTAATACGGTTGAAAACACAGTTCAACACACCCTCCACATGGCCTATGTTCCCATACAAGGGTGTACATCAACATGCATCCTCTTGATTTGGGGGAACAGACATCCTGAGTCTCAACTGTGCGGTAGACCAACATGTCATCATGGACCCCTCTACATGTACACTAGTAATACTCCAGGTGTGTGCAACAGACCTGTCCGAGCTGTTAAAGCTACATCGGGTCCATTACATGTGATATACGCCCTGAAAGAGGTCATAGAGGCCATGCATGATGACAACAGTATCATCTTGCAGAACTTGAACAGGTCAAGCCATTTGACAAATCTAAATGGAGGTATTCAATCAGCACTGTCATATGTAGCCATAAACAGCTATGCTGCCAAATAGGTAAACCAGTGTATGACATACGTGGCATATCATTATGTTGAAATGTACGATGTGACATTTTATATATATATATATATATATATATATATATATATATATATAAGGTAAAGTGATCAGGTTGGTTTATCAAGTGTATCTGCTAAGCCCTTTCCTACCCAGTAGTTAAAATGATGGACATCACGGATAATATAAAAATGATGTGTCCACACAGTTGCCTGAAGGACCACAGACTGTGGGCAATCATTGACTCCAACTGTGATATTGCTATAATACAGACAGTATTAACACATACCAAAAACTGCTGCCACAGCCAAGACAACACCTGCACTGACAAAAAACATGGCAGGATTTGAAATTGGGAAACAGACACACCACCCAAGTATGTTCTGCGGTGGTGGTGCTGCGGTAGCGTTGTCATCTCATAGCAAGACATTGTCCCGTTCGATTCTCAGCTAGAGCGTTTTCTGTGTGGAGGCATACGTGATATGGGCATTCCTTCGTTGAAGGTTGTGCATCAGGGCTGGTAATCCGGTACGTAAAAATCCACTACCAATCATTAGCAGACCGGAGTTCCGCTGTAGCGACCCCTAACCGGGAAAAAACGAAAGACACAAACAAACACACCACCCAAGTATAATGTGGATACTGCACCCTATAATCAAGGCCAATAAGGATGTGACCTGTGTCCTGGGGTAGAAAGTAAATGGTACATCTGCCAACATGTGGTCAAAGTGGTGACTACTCCCTTGAATGTAACACAACTCCTGGGTATGTGCAGGGCATGCACATCAGAGGCCTTAATAAATGTCTGGTTCCCAGCTTTCATCAGACCAATAACTGTGTACAATGCACCCTTCATGTACCTCCCTACACATTTTCCAGTGATGCGTAACTGAAGTGTACTACCACCTTTATCACAGGACTCTGTCACACAACTTACCGGCCATACCTAGGTACCCCTTCTGTGGAATATACATGGCTGTCTGATGGTGTGGAACACTAATCAAGTTGTTACACTAGATGCATGTGTGCTACTTGTTCTGTTTATACAGAAACTACATACATAGGTTCTTTGACAACATTAATGGCATGCATCTCTTCCATGACGGTGTGGATTGTGCTCTCTCTCTCTCTATGTATATAGATATAGATATATATATATATATATATATATATATATGGATTCACTTCATAACACTGAAAGCTCAAAACACTGAAACCAAAACACTGAAACTTCAAAATCTTGAAAACTCAAAACACAAACTCAAAACACAAACTCAAAACACTGAAAACACATATCATACATATACTGAGTTTAAACATAAATCATAGCACTTTCCACCAAGTGTAAGCAGGGGGGCAAGCCCCCATCCACCCCCCACACCCCCTACTTATATATATATCAACTCCAAGCTTGCACAAAGTGCAATCATGGAGTTGATATATTTAAGTAGCAGGGGGTGTGGGGGGGGCGCAGCCCCCCACATGGGGGGGTGCAGGGTGGCTTGCCCCCCTGCTTACACTTGGTGGAAAGTGCTAAGATTTATGTTGCTAAACTCAGTATATGTATGATATGTGTTTTCAGTGTTTTGAGTTTCAGTGATTTGAGTTTTCAGTGTTTTGAAGTTTCAGTGTTTTGGTCTTCTATATTATGAAGTTTTCTCGTTTTCAGTGTTATGAAGTGAATCCATATATATATATATATATATATATATATATATATATATATATACACACACACACACACACACACATATATAAATATATATATATATATATATATATATATAGATAGATAGATAGATATCACACACACGGCACAATCCACATACTATCACGGAAGAGATGCATGTATCTGTCACGGAAGATACAGACACACACACACACACACATATATATATATATATATATATATATATATATATGCCATGCACACAAGCCACCTAGCCTGTATTACCCATATTGTTGCATACAGGTATAGCAGTGTCCCTCCTAACACCTCCAGCAGATGTTACAGTGCCAGGACAGTGTGCATGGTTACCATCATAGTGTGTGGATGTATCATAGCAGTTGTTCAAATGTGTGTATGTGTAGACTCATCTCTAATCACTGTACAACACATAAGTTGTCAGAGACATGGGATTAGTTGTGGTATGATTCTGACATTGTCCATGATTGTGGTTGGTTCTTGTAATGTTTTCCATGATCCTTCACCTGTGGCCACCTTGCTGGAGACCTCTGCTGAAGAGTACACTAATATTCAGGCATATTGGTTTGCACAGCTTCACAATATGCACCCTACCCCAATTTCATGTCAGATCCCTGATAGATGTCCTCTATATTATTCATGTAAGGATGTTTATGTCACACAGACATCCTCTCCATTGTTATGTCACCGTGTGTGACAGCCACAGACAACACATTTTTTTAAATAGCTTTATTAATAGAATGAATAATCATTGTTTTGAGATATGAACAGCTTTCCAAGAAAAATAACAGAATGTCAATAAACCAAACATATCTAACTATATACAAGGACATTCTCCACAAATATAAATTAATAAAGTAATAATACAGCTGAGTATTAATTATTTACAACAGAAAGTTATTTCTCTAATAAGTCATATACCTTCTTCCACATGTTACATAAAGTAATATTCCTATATCATCTTGATTTATTGGTCAAAATTTCTAAGTTGCAAACTTCAAAAAGTATATTCTTAAATTCTTGGATTGAGGGTGAAGTATTAGACTTTCTGTTGCCAGGAAAACCATCACAAGAAACTGGTAGTATTGACCAGATCACATGCTAATTAGTTTCTCTAATGCAATTTGGAACTGGAGTGTTAAACAAAACAAGTGTTTTAGAGAGAGAAAAAATGTCCATAAAGATAGCTTGCAGGAAGATATTAACATCTTTCCAAAATGTATTTAATTCTATACAGTCAAAAACCATGTATGTCCAATCCGCATTAACTTCTTTATTACATCTCCAACAATTAACATTTTTCTTATTGAATTTACTTAGAGAAAACAGGGTAATAAAAGCTCTATGTGAATAATTTCCATTTCAGTGAAGTGGTTACACTAGCTGATTGTAATATATTTATTTTGTCTTTATCCGTAGGGGGTTGGTTATATATTAAAGTGAAATAGTTCCAATAATTGTCTGAGGAAACATCCAGGTCAAGTTTAATTGCTTTATATAAGTGAGACAAAATGTTTTTATTAGGGGATTTATGTTGTAATGATAGCATCATATACTGAATTAGCTTAGGTATTGAATTTTTAGTTAGTAGAGACATTGAGTCAAGTTTATTTAAGACATATCTCCTACCTTCATGTAAATCCAGCCAAAAAATGTATCATATTCATATTCAATCTTGAGTAAATTAATGGATTTCAAGTCATTATTTAACATAATTCTAGACCAAAATATTAATTTTTTTATGCTGAAAAGAAAACATTTTTGTATAATCAGAAGAAAATATGACACCTTGTTTATAGGCTATAGGAAACAGAAGAAATAACCAGTCCTTATAAATATTAAATTTAAATATATAACTTCTGAAGGATATCAAAAGGAGAGTTATGTAATTAGAGTTGAAATTCTGAGAAGAATAGGATAAGAAGTAATATTTTAGAACCCAAATAAAGGTATTATTTAGTAAAGCTAATTTCTGAGATTTGTTATTGTGGTACAGACAACACATTTTTAATGTACAGTCCATACTGTACATATAGATATGTGCTTGGTGTTGCTGCTACAACGATCTTCCATTGACATGCCCTCCTCTGCTGTACATGAGGAAGTTTTCACCTGTCTTCTTTTCCTCTGTTCATTCCTACAATTCATTTGTGTGTCCCTATTCAATGCACACACTTCCCCTGAGTGATCATTTTACATGGCATTCCCTTGCCCTGTTCATAGGATCCTAGGAGGTTACTAGGCAAATAGCACTGGGGCCCTTACAAGCCTAGCCAACAATTTATCCCCAAATAGAAACCTCAGTCAACACATGTTGCCCCTGTCAATGAGTGACACAGGTGAATCCCCTGGGACAAATTTGTGGTTTCCCATCTACCTCACCAAGGTTGCACTTGAAGAGGATCAGCGAGGTGCTCTGTTTGACATGTATGGAAAGTCTATTCCAGAGATGGGACAGCCTCTGAGAGACAAACCTTTCTCTCCAGCAGTTCTTGTTGAGGTTGTATATTAGAGCCAGGCCTTTCAACCAGGTAATGCGTGAGAAGTTAGACTTACAGATATGGAGCATCTCTAGAAGGGCAGGGTCCGAGATTGCCCTGTAGGCAAGATGCAGATCACCCCTGAACAATGTGTACGATACTGAATAGAGGGATAGTGATTTGAGCCTGTCCGTATAGGACAGCTGTTGGAGGCCATGGATTCTCCTGTTACAGATCACTAACACAGCTTCAGTACAGAATGCCAGGAATGGGATATCACAACACTCTGTGCTGTGTTTGGACCACATACTTCACATTTATACCTCTCAGCTGTCCTGCTTTGTGCACAGTGTCCAGATTTTGCCTCATATTTGTCATCTTTTCCTCATTACAAATTTGTTTTCTGGCAAACCATTAGCAAGGTATTGCAGAGTGAAGTCAGAAACAGATGGCTGACATTTAAGTTTCAAATTTCATGTTCTTCAGATAGAATAAATAGGATGTACATTAGCATGAACTATCAACTTTCTCAGTTTGGAAGTGCAATATTAAATATCTGTCCCTATTTTTGGGCCTTTGTCCCCATATCTTGCTCAAAAGGGATGACAGGTATGTTTGAGTTTCATTCTACCACACGTCTATGTGACATCTATGGCAATTATGTCCCTATTTCTGGTTAAATGCCCCTGTATTATGCTGGCCTTTGTGGAGATATGTTGAACTAACAGATTCACAGCTATCTGTGAAGCCCTGGTGGTCATTTTGGCATTCCGCATAAATCCACGGACTCTAGGTGCTCTGTTTTTCAAGGAATTGATATTTGGGGTCACTTACATGGTTTCCAGGCCACCAACACTGTTGTTAGCCACGAAACCTAGCTTATGCCACTCCTCATTAGCATGCATTGCACACTGAGGCGAGTCACACACCATTGAGCTAATATGTAAACTCTGTGTAGGCTCTGTGTGGAGCCTAAACAGTGTGTACTGAATCGTGGGGGATAGTGTGGGCTACTGGATGAGTAAATAGCATGGTTACTGATGTGAAACCACATAAAATTTAACTATACTGAACCACGATACCTTAATAAAAGCTATGAGCACTACCCACAGCACATAAAAGAAGTAGCTGTGTTTGACAGAAGTGAAGGATATTCCTTTGATTGATGTCAAGTTAGGGTTTTGGCAAATTAACAAGAAGCTCCAAAAGACTTTTCCACCATGAGTTGAGACAGACCAAATTCCATCCAGGTTGAAAACACCTGGAAAGAATGCATGATTACTTGCTATCAAACAGGGTTCCTTCTGCATCAATATCAAGTGGTCATTTAAAAATGAGAGATAATTCCCTTATTTTCCATTCCTCCATGACTCTTCCTGAGAATATGTATTAACTCATTACAGTGTGGTTTCCCAACTGTTAAGAACACTTCCTCAATACCTGACCTAACAGCATACTTGAACCCAAAGATTTTCTTGTCTCCTTTTTGTACCACAGTATAGCGGTTGCAAGACTCGCATGTGGTGTTCTTCCTTCATTCCCTTTGCTACAAACACTGTTGATAATAAATTCCACCTGAAAAAGGTGCATACTGGTGGTCAAAACAGGAATACATAGCTTTCCTACACACCAATCACACTTCAAACAGAAGTTATTTACATCTTGGGGGACAGTATGAGCCAGGGAAGTGTCTCTCTCAGGGAGAAGCAGATACTGATGTAGAATTACTTGACTTTAAACAGACTGTGTTAATTAATCTCGTTTAAATAACACATATTTTATGACTCATTCCATTCTGTGGTAAAACATGCTATACTGATGACAGTAAAAATATGTACTAAAAACATTCCTGTTTACATTTTACTTGGCATTGACTGCATGCAACTTTTAACTTGCATAATGAAGGTCATTTCACTTACTATACAGTGATAGGAAAGGGGTATTAATGTCATGGCAGGACATACTCCACCTAATATTCAGAAAGCATTAAAAAATAAAACTTCTAAGATAAATGACATTTTAAATGTTCTATGGATACCTTAGTTTTGCTTAGAATGAGCATGCATTAAACAATTACAAGATAAGTAAACAAACTGTTCTGAAAAGAAAAAAAACAATAAACATGACTTAAAAACTTACGTAGGACATGGAAAATTGTTGGCAGAAGAATATAGACTCTTTATCTTATTCTGCTAGCCTTTACTTATACATTCCCCTAACTTTTAAAATCTTGCTCCTTCAAGTAATTTTTACCATAATGTTTGTGTTTGTTTACATGTTGGAAACACACAAAGTAGCATAAAGTCTGTAGAAAGGAAATAAGTAGATTTCCACTAAAAATCGTATTCCTGGATTGCTACTAAGTGAACCTGACAATTTACAATAAAATTCAATGGATCTCTCCAGTTCACAACAATACTGCTAGAGCAGGTTCTATCACTGAGATAGTATATCAGACAAAAGAAGAAATATAAAACTTCAGTGGTGGAAGCCATAATGTATTGATTTATTTTGCTGTTGCATCCCATGTGGCCTAAAGTCCTTCCAGTGGTTATCACCACAGTTCAAGATGTGTACACATTTCACCACTCACCCCCCCCCCCCCCGAATGTCTCTCCATTAAAAAGAAATCTCTCTTAAATGCAGTTCCCTTACAATTAGCAAGTCAGCAGGTTGAGACATGTCAGCTTAGACCGTATCAAATTTCAACATGGCTGGCAGAACACGCTGGCATCTCACCAGTCAATGTGGCAATACACTTACTTTTACACTCATGGGTACTGCGGCTCAACCATATTCCTATACAGGGAGTCAGAAAGTAACCAGAAAACACTCCCCACCCAAACTGGATATGGAAGCTGCTTCCATTCCTAGCTCCCATCCTTCTCTAATCATATGGCAGCCCAACAATTATAGCCTGTACTTCTATCTTCATGTGCCTACAGTATTTTGTAATTATCCGTACAATTAACTGACCAAAATGCTTCGCGTTTTAAATGATATGGCACACTCTGCAGTACAGAATTTTCTTTAGAACTACATGACCAGCAGAGTTTAAAAAAGTAAGGCAGTTTATAGACTAACACTTCACTTCACTTCACATTCCAATCCCATGTGATGTTTTTCAAGATTGCATACAAAACCATGCCATACTGGGTTTGACATGTTAGACAGAGATCGCCTCTGAGTAGGCGATATGCGATGGAGTAAAGCTGGAGTTTGAGACGGTCTGCGTAGGGCATCTGTTTGAGGCCAGTAATCCTCTTTGTGAGGTATTTCTGCAGCCTTTCCAGTTGTTGTAAATGTTTTGTGAGGTACATACCAAAAGGGGCGTTGTACTCTATAATGGGTCTAATGAGTGACTAGTAGAGGGGAACAATGACCACTTTTTTCCTGGATGAGAAACCTTTTGTGATGAGGTGTGCTAAGTTGAAGGATTTCCTGACTACTGTGGCGATGTGATTATCAAAGGAGAGACTACTGTCCACCTGTGTCCCAAGGTCTCTTATCACACATTCGGTGTTACGTAGACTACCGCCTATGTGGTAGTTCATAGGTACAGAGTTTTTACCAAAAGGGATGATAATGCACTTTTTGGCATTGAGCTTGAGGCCATGGCTTTGACACCAGGCATCTGTCTCAGTGAGGCCCTTTTGTAGGATTGTCCACATCGTTAGGAGTTTCGATTATGGCTCCTAGTTTGCAGTCATCTGCGAACTTCGTTAGCCAAAGACCTTCTCTGTTTGGTATCTACTTCTCTGAAGTACAGGCTAACAGGAGAGAACCCAGGACTGAACCCTGGGGTACTCCACTTGTCACTGGTCTGAAGTTGGATTTGGTTCACAGTGTGGGTTTTGTCAGTGAGCCAGCTGGCAACCCATCTTGTGACATAGGGATTTATGCCCAGTTTAGTGAGTTTATCTAGAATTCCAGAGTGGAGGATGGTGTCGAAAGGCTTGGCAAGATCTAGATAGGATGAGTATTAAGCCTAGCCTGTGTGAATACAAAGGGTTTACCAGTGTACTATACATTCTAAAGATTGTCTGTGGCTATACACACAGCATGTGTACAGACAAAGCTTTATATAATCAACTGTACGTCATCTGACCCTAGAAATGCTGTGTATAGCACTGCATTATACATTGTATGTATACTATGTCTATAAGGTACTAGAAATCTTAGTAACTTATTAGATTTATAATTGCATAATGTATATTAGTGCTAAAGGAATAGTGCTTTCTTCTTTTAATATTAACACTTGAGGTTTACAGGCAGCTTTTTTCAGCTTCCATGTTTTTTTCTTTAGATTATATATATGGTGAATGTTGCTACTATGTCACTGAACTCTCATGATAGTAAATGTTGCCCAAGTTCGTAGACAGTACAAACAGATTCCACAGCTGACAGACAAAAGATTTCCTTTTCATATGAAAACAAATAATATTTGCAAATTAATGTGTGTGCTTCAAGTTTACTGTGTTTTTTGAATCTATTTTGGACATGAGAAATGCTGAACTTGTTTTACTAACAACCTCTCTACTATTACTAAACCATTCATTCTCCTATGTTGGGTGGGATTTCTTGTTTTTGGGACAGAATTTTCTTTCTGGTATACACATTCATAGTGAAGCAGCGAAGGTTGAAAGTGAAGGGCCTTGCCAGTCAGTGAACAAGTATACCGTGTGCAGTAGTGTGTGTGTGTGTGTGTGTGTGTGTGTGTGTGTGTGTGTGTGTGTGTGTGTGTGTATATGTGTGTGAAAATGAGCATGGATGCAATGCATGCTTTAACTCTACTGTAGTTGTATACATGGAATGCCAGTAACTATGCATGCGTGTGTGTGTGTGTGTGTGTGTGTGTGTGTGTGTGTGTGTGTGTGTGTGCGAAAATGAGCGTGGGTGCAATGCATGCTTTAACTCTACTGTAGTTGTATACATGGAATGCCAGTAACTATGCATGTATATGTGTGTGTGTGTGTGTGTGCGCGAAAATGAGCATGGATGCAATGCATGCTTTAACTCTACTGTAGTTGTATACATGGAATGCCAGTAACTATGCAAGTGTGTGTGTGTGTGTGTGTGTGTGTGTGTGTGTGTGTGTGTGTGTGTGAAAATGAGCGTGGGTGCAATGCATGCTTTAACTCTACTGTAGTTGTATACATGGAATGCCAGTAACTATGCATGTATATATATGTATGTATGTGTGTGTGTGTGTGTGTGTGTGTGTGTGCGCGAAAATGAGCGTGGGTGCAATGCATGCTTTAACTCTACTGTAGTTGTATACATGGAATGCCAGTAACTATGCATGTATGTGTGTGTGTGTGTGTGTGTGTGTGTGTGTGTGTGTGTGTGTGTGTGTGTGTGTGTGTGTGTGTGTGTGTGCGAAAATGAGCATGGATGCAATGCATGCTTTAACTCTACTGTAGTTGTATACATGGAATGCCAGTAACAATGCATATGTGTGTGTGTGTGTGTGTGTGTGTGTGTGTGTGTTTGTGTGCGAAAATGAGCGTGGGTGCAATGCATGCTTTAACTCTACTGTAGTTGTATACATGGATTGCCAGTAACTATGCATGAGTACACTGTTCAGTACATGAGCAGCATTGCAAAATTTAGTATATAACCTGAGTTAGCATATAGGATGGCATACAGCAACTCAACTCCTACCTTCTCAAGACAGCAACTCTGGAGCAGAGAAGCCAAACCCCCCCCCCCAAAAAAAAAAAAAAAGTAAAGACAGCTGGATTATGGTTGGTTTAGCCTTTCACAATCTGATAGCACTTCTGCTACATAGTTCTATAGTCATTCCCAGGTCATTTCCCTTCAACTATCATCAAAACTTACCACAACGACTACGAATCAATTCTGCTAACACCCTGACAATACACCAATACAACAAAGACCAGACAGCTCACCAACAACCTTTTTCCAGTCTCCATCCCAAACTCTGAGCCAAAGTCCCTCCCGACATCAGATCACGCTCCTACTCTGTTCAAAACTTTACAACCAAACTCCTCACAAACCCTGAGAGTCTCCTTACCTTATTATCAGCAAACCTCCGATTCATCTGCACCTTCAGAACAGTCATTAAGTCTCTTTGCAGCTAACCGTATTTTTCCAAGGATACTCTAGATAGCTAACTTTATTATTGCCAGGATACTCTTTCACTTGACCTACATTTCTCTAAATCCATTCAACATCCTCTCTCTTATTTTTACTTCAATGTTGTTGTGTCTTTTCGGCTTTTCCCGGTTAGGGGTCGCCACAGCGGAACTCCGGTCCGCTAATGATTGGTAGTTGAGTTTTACGTGCCGAGTTACCAGCCCTGGCGCACAACCTTCAATGAAGGTACGCCCATTCACGCATGTCTCCACGCAGAAGACGCTCTAGCTGAGAATCGAACCGGACAGCGTCTTACTGTGAGGCGACAACGCTACTGCAGCACCACCACTGCAGGTTATTTTTCTTCAATGTTATGCCTAATCTCTGAATCTAATCTTAATAAACCAGTGCATCTCTGATATATTATTTCATATATCTGTTATTAAAGTTACCATGTACTGTTAAGTACTACCAATGTACGTTGCGTTTGTCAGTATAATTAGTACTGCCATTATTATCAACAGTTTTCAGATTTCATTGTACAGTGCTGTTTTTATATTGAAAACTGTCCTGTGTCATGCCTGAAAAGGTTCTATGGATCTGTGCTCTAAATGATAAACCTGACCAATTCCTGCCCCCCCCCCCCCACCAAAAAAAAATATTGGTACATTTGTGCATAATATGATCTTTATATATGTCATTTATACAGATATAGATATATTTTGTTATTTATACACACACACAATGATATTTAGTTCAGTGACTCAATTTAAAATCCACATAAAAACATTGAAAATAAACTGCCACAAGTTATTATATGTCACTACCTACTACTGTTAAGGCATTCTGCGGACCTCGACATATAGTAATATTTAGCCCATTGCTTGTGCTGTTAAATGTATCTACTTGCTTAAATGAAGAGTTTTTGTGATCCGCTCTCCCAGGATTTGGATGAAATAGGTCCTTTGTGATCTGATCCCATACACTGACTAGACAATAAACAATAGGTAAATAAAAAGTACTGCTGCATGACAAGAAAAAATATGTAGCTAGCAGAGTGCAATTAATTTATTGTACTTTAGTAAATTAATGGATTTTTTGTTTCTAAATAAAGAGATCAGCATGCAGACAGCAGAATTATAGCTTATGTTTCTTTTCTGATAAGAGTTTATATTTTCTTGGAAACTCTCTGATCAAACAGATAAAAGAATTAATTACTGCTCTGGGATTTCACCTGTCCCAAAATCCTTAATGCCAAACATTTCTTTGCAACAGTTCTACTTTTAAAAGATGTAGAACATAACAACTTGCACAGTTCCTAACAATGCTAAACAAACAAAAACAAATAAATGCATTGCCATTCCAACTATCACGTTTTGTCCTCCATGCTTGCCAACCATCAAGTTACAACTACAGCCAATACCACCCATTAATTTAGACTTTATGGGTTAAGAACATGTTTGCAGCATGACCATCAATCAATCATCAGAGGGTTTTCTGCTTTAAGCACTACTGTCCCCTGGATGTGCCTGCGAGGTCTCAAGAGTTGAGCATGCAATGGAACAGTGTGTGGCCATGCCACTTACTACCACAAGTGAGGATTCCTCCAAATCCCGAGCATCCTCGAGGGCTGCTACCCATCTCCATCTCTAGTTTCCACCAGGGATTGTAGGCAGAGTGCACATCAAGGAACCCCCCCCAATCCTCAACCCTAGGAGAGGTGTGCAGATACCACCTTGTCATTCCTGACCCTCCCTGGCAAGCACCTCCAGCAAATGGGTCACTAGTTGAACCCAGGTTACTTGGGTCACAGTCAGGGTATTGTCCTTCTATGCAACACAGTCCGATTTAAATGTACTCAGCTTACAGAAAATGTTAGCTAATATTCTTAGAAAGCACTGAAATACCCAGAAGACAAGTGGCCATACTCTGATTTCTTGTTAAATCATCCCAGGCATCTTCAGCCAGATTCTCAAGGCAATGATTAAGTATAATAGCTCAGTAAAGTCTTAATTTAAAAAAAAAAAATCTCCTTCATAAGGAAAATGACAGATAACTTGTTTTGCATAGTAGTACCTGCTATGGTTGATTAAAAGTATTATATAATTTCAAACCATACAACACATAACCCTCTGAGGAGGGTTGGGCCTCAGGTGGCAACCCGATCCTGTAAAACCCGTACCTACTACAGAAACAATGAGTGCTGAAGGGCGCCCATTGCTCAATGTGCTGAAGAGCATGGGAGCAAATCCAGGATCCAGGATACAACACATACGATGTATAGCTGAATTTAATAGACAAGTTTACTTAACACATGAAGCCATACTTTGTGCGTGTGTTGAGGGGGGGGGGTGAAATAGCTACTGTAGTGCTTCAAAGTGCTTTCTTGTTAAGTAACATGCCAAATTACTGAACAATGCAAGCATGAAGATTATTGTCCAACATACATCATGTTTTCCACAGTCAGGTCCATCTATGCGGAACAAAATACCAGACAACATATTTAATATCTTCATGCCAGCTTGTAATATCTTTTAGTTTATCTTCATACCATTAAGGGGTAATATTAATTGTTTAAGATCATTAATTGGCTGATCACCAACTGTTGAGTGTATAACATTTACAGATCCATATTACTCATAATTTGGAGTGTATAACATTTACAGATCCATATTACTCAATTTGAATTCACTGAATGAGAGTGTACTTCATTTAACATATTTACTTTGTACAATGAATGTATTTATCACTTGTCACTGTTGTCATATTTTCCTCTTTGCCTGCTTCTGCCTGGCAACTGAAGTGTTTTCCAGATTTGCCTTTTCTTATAGTACAATATAACTATCCACATCTAGCCTTCACATGATGCTGTCAGGAGACCCAGATAAGGCCTCACTCTTGTGGGTATCTAAGATAATTTAAAAATATCTTGAAAGGTTAAAAGAGTTAATATCCAATGACTTTGCATTACTCTCAATATCACCAAGTGTTTAAATTGCAATATGATGTTCAGCATATTTGCACTGTTAATGTATTTAACTTTAATATGCCCCATTTAAAACCGATTAAAATGTAACACTCAGTGCAACCAAGATTATGGACTGTTGCTGTTTACTGCAGAGGAAACAAAATGCCGGGTTATAAAGCATAACCCCCACCCCCAGTAAAGAGCATCATAGTGACAAGAATGGGACCTTGCACCTAAACCGCTTATGAAAACAGATACGTTGGGAAAACACAGCCAACTGCAGTATATGACAGATGGCTGCATTAACAGCCTTGCCTGAGGAGGGTGGGTAGGTAGAAGTGATAACTGATGTGACAGCTCAAAGGAATGGAAGGCCCTAAGACATTTAGCATCATAACCGAAAATGACGGAGAATTACAGAAACAGCTGGAGTACATTAATACTGGATACACTTGTAATGGAAAATAAACCTTTTAACTGGCATATGCAAACATTTCATTCCTAAATAGAAGGCATCTTCTCTGCAACGTTTGCTTTAATTCATTAAAATCTGCTGAACTACATAATTCCAAACTCCCCTAAACTTGACAAACCTACCAATGTAGCAAAGATGCACTGCATTGTTTCTCCATTGTACAATGGATACATTTATTTATTTATTTACATTTGTTGACTGTCCCACTCTGACTAGGCAATATCCTTTTACAGTGGAAGCTCGGGGAGAAAAGTTCCACACAAGTTCAATAATACAATGTACAAATTTGTTTGTGTCTTTCGGCTTTAGGGGTCGCCACAGCAGAACTCCGGTCCGCTAATGATTGGTAGTAGATTTTTACGTACCGGGTTACCAGCCCTGACGCACAACCTTCAACGAAGGCACGCCCCATTCATGTATGTCTCCACACAGAAGACGCTCTAGCTGAGAATCGAACGGGACAACGTCTTGCTATGAGGCGACAACGCTACCGCAGCACCACCACCGCAGTCACAATAATACAATGTACAAATACTATTCAGTAATACAATACCACAAGTTCCAACAGTGAGCATACACAAATCATACAATATTTAACTGCATGCTATTCTTTCAAGCATCATCTGACCTGCCACTTTTCCTCTTTTGCAGCCACAGACAATGTACAGGTGCTATACATAAAAAAAAAAACGTGCAATGGCCAACATTTCATTCCAGTGATTCTTTTCTGTAGCCTCCACTGCATTTCTTCACCCTCTCCCTCCAAAAGGTAGTCTATATTGCTAAAAAACATCTAGAACAAATCTTAATTAAGATAATACATGCTTTGATAACATAACAAACCAAACATTTACCACAGTTAGAATTTAATTTAGTTTGTAGACATAAATATGTTCCATCAAAAATGACTAAAGTCAACAGAATATTATAATAAAGAGGAAAACTTCAAACCACTTTTTACCATCTGTGCCAACATGTATAGAGCTTCTATCTTTTCAGATGCACAAAAGTCAGATTTTTTTCTAAAATATCACATAAGAGATGACCATGCACTTTCAAACAATATAAAAGTACAGTTTTGTACCTACCATAAATATAGATGTTCGAGTGTTCACCCTGCTGCAGTCATCACACTTGGGTTATCTTGTCGTCAGGCGGTCCCGCAGTCGACCGGAATTCCAAAGTCTTGGTCCGGCATTGGTTGCTGTCGCCTCTTCCCTGACGTCAGTGCGCCAGGGGTATATATAATGCAACCGACGCCATTTTCTTCAGTTTTTATTGCCCCAGATGTCAGGTGCCCCCAAAAAGGTGGTCAGAATTAGTACCAAATGGAGTGAACACTGCACAAACACAAAATCCCTTCAGCTATAAGCAAATACATCAGTAAGGCATAGAAGAGATTTTTACAGAAGATCAGAGGGGATGGAGGGAGGGTAACCTGGACTGCAGCAGGGTGAACACTCGAACATCTACATTTATGGTAGGTACAATACTATGTTCATCGTGTTACCCTGCTGCAGCCATCATACTTGGGTTGAATCCCAAAGCTAAGGTAGGGGGGAGGTATCATAGAGGGTTAGTGGAGGCAATAAGGCCCTGCAGAACTGCAGTGGTGAAGCCTGCCCTGGACTTAGAGTAAAGAGGTAAGTGATAGTGTTTGGTAAAGGTGTGTACTGAACTCCAAGTTGCAGCTTCTAAAATTTCCTTGGTTGGAACCCCCCTGAGAAAGGCTGTAGAGGTAGCTGTTGCCCTGGTAGAGTGGGATCTAATGGTAGCAGGAACTGGTTTCCCATGATGGGTATAGCAGAAACGTATGCAATGACCTATCCATTTAGAAATGGTTTGCTTAGATATAGCCTTCCCTTGAGAAGCTGTAGCATAGGATACAAAGAGCTGGTCAGTTTTTCTGAAAGCCTTAGTTTTGTCCAAGTAGTATCGAAGCTGCCTGTGAATGTCCAAGGAATGCAGGAGTCTCTCACCTTTGTTCTGTGGATTGGGGAAGAAGGTGGGTAAGTGGAAGGTTTGATTCAAAGCTACACTGGAAACCACCTTAGGCATGAAGGAAGGATTAGTTCGTAGAGAAACTCTGTCTTGATGAAAAATGAGGAAAGGTTCCACTACCATTAGAGCCTGTAGCTCTGAGACTCCTTGCTGAAGTTATTGCTAGGAGCAGGGCAGTCTTCCATGATAGGAACTGTAGATCTGCAGAGAAAGCTGGTTCAAAGGGAGATGGTGTTAGTTTTTCCAGAACAAAGCTGAGGTCCCATGTTGGTGTAGGAGCTCTCCTGGGCGGTCTAAAGTTTTTTGCCCCTCTGAGGAACTGCCTTAGAAGAGGATGTGAAAATAAAGGTGGATCCGTGTTGTAGTGAGCTGAAATAGCTGAAGCATGGATTTTAATTGAGGAAAAGGAAAGTCCTTTGTGCAACATCTCAGCTAAATACTGTAGAATGTGAGGCATGTGAGGCTGAATTGTGTCTTGGCCTTTAGCTTGGTTCCAGGCACAAAACCTTTTCCATTTGTCCGAATAAGCCTTCCTGGTGCTTGGCCTCCTGGCTTCCAGAATAACATCCAGAACTGCTTGTGAAAGAGGAGCTGGTTGGATGTTTAGTTGATTTGCCATGCAGCCAGATTTAAAGTTTTGAGCTGGCTGTTTGTTTTGTTGTGTGAGCAAATGGGGTATTTGAGGCAATATCCATGGTGGGCTGTGGGCCATATTTTTCAAAAGCGGGTACCAGTGCTGGCGTGGCCAGTCTGGGGCTATGAGAATCAGTCGTGGTCTCTCCTTTTTGACCTTCAAAAGAACCTTTGTGAGGAGAGGTAATGGAGGGAAGGCATATGCTGTCAGGTTTTTCCAACTGAAAGAGAGAGAGTCCACTTTCCAAGCTTGATGTTGGAAGGTCCTTGTACAAAATTTTGCCAGTTGGTAGTTTTGAGGACTGGCAAACAGATCTATGTTTGGAAGGCCCCATTTTTGAGTTATCATTGCAAATATTTGTGGATCTAGTTTCCACTCGTAGGGGTCTTTGATGTTTCTGCTGAGGTCGTCTGCCAATGTGTTCTTCTGTCCTGGCAGGAATTGAGCTTGTAACTGGACTTGGTAGGCCAGAGCTGTGTTCCATAAGATCATTGCTTGCCTGCATAGAGGGTAGGAATGTGTACCCCCTTGTTTGTTTATGTACCACATTACTGTGGTGTTGTCCGTCTTTATTGAAAGTTGTCCTGGATGTATTAGATCCTTGAAGGCTGTCAGTGCTTTCTGTACAGCTAGCATCTCCTTTTGATTTATGTGCAGATTTCTTTGATCTGCAGTCCATAGGCCTTGAATGCATTGTTCTGCCATGTGTGCCCCCCAGGCGTAGTCTGAAGCATCTGTTGTGATAGTCTGCCTGGCTGGGGGCAAGGTGAAAGGCTGACCCTTGTTGAGGTGACATGCCTGTGACCACCATAGAAATTCCTGTTGTAGGCAAGGAATGAGAGATATCATTGTGTCCAAGCTGTGGCTGTGTTGAGACCATACGCTTTTTAGGTACCACTGTAATTTCCTCATATGCAGTTTTGCAAATGGTATTATTAGTATGCAAGATGCCATGAAGCCCAAAGCCTGCAGAATTTTTCTTGCAGTTAATTGGGTCTTTGTTGCCATTGTCTTGAAATATTGAGTCAGTTGTAGTTGCTTGTCTGGCGTAAGATAAGCATTCTGGACCGTTGTATTCAAGCTGGCACCCAGGAATGTCATTTTTTGTGAGGGTACTAGTTTTGACTTCTTTTCATTTACTGTGTACCCCAGGCATTTTAGTAGATGCTTTACAAAGGCCAGATGATGTAAGAGTATGTCTTTGCTTTCTGCTTGGATGAGGCAGTCGTCCAGGTATGGATATATTTGAATTCCTCTTTGTCTGCAGTATGCAAGTACTGGTGCCAGGCATTTTGTGAAAATTCTGGGCGCAGTAGATGAGCCAAAGGGCAGTGCAGAGAATTGGTAATGGGTTGAACCTGCAATGAAACGGAGGTATCTTCTGCAACTTTGTCTGATAGGGACATGCAGGTATGCCTCCTTGAGGTCCAACGTTACTAGCCATGCCTCCTTGCTCAACATGGGAAGTAGCTGCTGTAGCGTTAGCATCTTGAATTTGGGTACTTGTAAGTAAGTGTTTTGAATTTAAAGGTCCAGAGTTGGTCTCCAGGCATTGTCCTTTCTGGGCACTAGAAAGAGTCTTGAGTAAAATCCTTGGCCTTGCTCTCGAGTAGGTACCAGTTGAATGGCTCTCATGTCCATGAGAGCTGTAATTTGCTTTTGTGCCTCTGCCCATTGATTTTGTGACAGGTTTGGCATTCCTCTTATCATAGGCAAGGTGTGAAAATGGAATCTGTATCCTCGTAAAATTATGTCTAGGACCCATTTGTCCTTTGTGACTATCTGCCAGTTGTCTGCAAAAAGTGCGAGTTTTCCCCCCAAGGGGGCTGCCAAGAGAGAATTGCTTGGCCAGATGAGGTGCAAGCCATTGAGTTTGCCTTCTGGTGGATTGAGACCTGTCTTCTTCTCCCTTCTGTGTTGTAGTGCCCCATTGGCGAGGTTTATACTGGGCTTGTGGTTGTCCTCTGCCCCTTGGGCGTCTGTATTTACCCCTCTGTGGTCTGTCAGTGACTGGAAAGGACCAATGTTTTGTTGGCCAGTTTCTGCTGAAGCGAGGGGGTTGTACTTGTAGGAAATCTTTGACTGTCTGCACAGATTTTGCCTTATCTTCCATTTTCTTTAAAACTTCTTCTGCTTTAACTCCAAAAAGAACATCCTGCTGTAAGGGAGCATCTAGTAGTTTTGCTTTAACATTATCAGGCAGAGTTTGTTCCTTTAACCAAGCATGCCTACGTATAACAGACCCAGTGACAGCTGCTCTGCAGGAGGCCTCCAAAGAATCAAACCCACATTGTAAGGTATGTTTGCCCACCTGCTCAGTGGCGTGCAACAGATCCTGTACTTCTTTCAATTCAGATTGTTGAGGGAGAGTGGTTATTCTTTGCTTTAACTGAGAGATTAGAAATTGCTGATACTTAAGCATATGAAATTGACAATTCAGAGCCCTCATAGCTAGTGTGGCTGAGGTGTGAACCTTTTTCCCCCACCTGTCTAGTGCTCTGGAATACCTCTCAGAAGGTACTGGGTTTTTAGCTATAGAGGCCTTAGCCCCCTTGGGACCCTGGGAGATAGTCTCTGGGTCAGCTACTGGGCTTTTGTAAAGAAATTTGTGGGAATCAGGCACTCTGTAGTATCTGTCAGGCTTAGCCGGAGCAGGAGGTAGAGAGTCTGGGTTAAAACTGGATTCTAAATAGATATCATCCACAATGTCCAAAACTGGTGGGATGGCAAGAGGTCTGTGTTGGGGGAGTAAAAGAAACTCTCTGAGCCTTTTCTTTGAATCAGAGTAGTCTTGACCTTTCCAGTGAAAGTGTTCCCTCATAGTGTGTAAAGTTTCCCCAAAGGAGTAATCTTCAGGAGGAGAAGCTGAGGGAAAAGAGTCCTCAGCATCAGAATCTTCATAAGGAGAGAAGGAATAGTCTTGGTCCTCAGAGGAGTCTGAAGAAATGGACATTTGCTCAGAGGAAGGAAAATCTTCCTCTTGTCTAGGCCTTTTGTCAGGAGGGGGCTGTGAACCCCTGATTAAAGAAATCAAGTTTTCAGTCATTTTGAGCATCTGTTTCTTAGGCATAGGGCCTTGAACAGGAGACTGAAGTGCAGTCCTTTTAGTTTTAGAAGGAGTCTTAGACTTAGAAAACGTTTTAATGGTGAGAGTCGTCGGTCTGAAAACGCCCTCAGTAATTGATGGCGTTTCTGTAGCACCGACGGTTTTTGAAGCAAAGTCGTCGGAAGGGCCTGAAGTAAAAGGCTGCATCGGCCTAGTACATTCCGTCAAAATATCCGTAGCGGTCTCGGGTTCCAGATCTGCAGTAGTCAGGGGCTGCGTCAGAGCCTCACTGAGGACCGGAGACCGGATAAGCCGAGGCCTTGGAATCTGGCTTAGGCCTGGGCTGCCTGTCCTTATCCCTGCGTTTTTTGTGCACACCGGTAGTCAGTTGCTCCGACGGCATGTTGTAGTTAAATTTCCTACCAAAGTAGTGTCGTGCGAAATCAAAGCGTCTTTTAATAGTACGCTTATTAAACCTAGCACAAAACCAACAAGAAGTGATGTCGTGGTCTGGGCCTAGGCAAGGTATGCAATAAGAATGAAAATCCTTATGAGGTATTTGATTCCCACAAGAAATACAATTGTTAACTTTTTCTGACATTGGTCTGAGGCAAGAAAACTTTCCCCAACGGGGTACTTAGCTTTATAGAAGACTTCGGTCTGAAATTCGAATTCGAAAATCTCAGGTGTCGGCCGACCGGCACTTGCGAACTGCTTCTGCTTCGGGCACCGTGCGGCAAGAAAGACTGAAGAAAATGGCGTCAGTTGCATTATATATACCCCTGGCGCACTAACGTCAGGGAAGAGGCGACAGCAACTGACGCCGGACCAAGACTTTGGAATTCCGTCCGACTGCGAGACCGCCTGACGACAGGATAACCCAAGTGTGATGACTGCAGCAGGGTAACACGATGAACATCTGCTATGCTTCACTTCATTACTAATGTGCTGGATTGAAGTTAGGGCTAGCAGCTAGCTCTCCTCTATCCGGACTGGGGGCATACACATTGCCTGGATGACCTCTCCTAAATGGAGACCTGACAGAATGCAGTGAACTTGGAAGATGTTGAGAGATAACCATAGCAGGGCAATTCTGTACTGACATGATGGGGTATCAGATAACGGCCTGTCCCTGTAGTATCACAATCCTATGGGTCTAAAACCAAGTCCTTCACCATAAAAGGGGGTAGAGGGTAGGAGGCAAATATGCAAGATGGCACTGGTATTATAGCGGTTGAGTGTGTGTGTGTGGGTGGGGATGTCTGTAAATGCACAAGCCCCTGTGTGTGGGGGCGGACGAAAACAAAACAAAGACTCTGTGCAGTCTAGGTGGTCAACATTACTTGACATCATATTAAAGTGTTCAGTTACAGTATCATAATTTTTTGCCCTGTTCAAAAGAATTTTTTACTGGTGCATTTTTTTCCTGTAATAAATATCAAGATATTAGGACCATGATGGTTATCAAAGCACTGTTCTGCAGACAGGATCCCACCAAAAAGAAGTAAACCAAACGGTATTTCACCAAATCAGAGAATGACGGTAACATATCCTAGGATACTACTATTGTAGTTTGTAAATGAAGTAAGCC